>NW_027195391.1:0-200236 GCF_038502225.1 Cherax quadricarinatus
TAAATATATTTCCTCAGAATGTGTAGGTCACATGAATGTGTAGGTCACATGAATGTGTAGGTCACATGAATGTGTAGGTCACATGAATGTGTAGGTCACATGAATGTGTAGGTCACATGAATGTGTAGGTCACATGAATGTGTAGGTCACATGAATGTGTAGGTCACATGAATGTGTAGGTCACATGAATGCAGATCAATTGATCTTCTCTTCTCTTTCTCTTTGCTGATCTTCTCTTTTTGTTGATCTGTTTTGTTAATCTGTACCATCAGTGATTCTATCATTTACAATGACTTGTGATATATCATAATTTGTAGTGCATTACTATCAATTATCATCATTATGTATAATTCATTATGTTCAACTGCTGTGTACAATGACATTGTACAGAGTCATCCCAGAGCCATGATGTCTACAGTCTTCAGTGTATATAAGTTAGCTGTATGTTGGGACGCCATACGTTAGCATTACTGAGCTGTTAGTAGTGTTACTGTGTACTTGTGTATTATACATAGTTAGATAATCCCAGCTACACTATAAATAGGCTCCCTTGCTAGTTGTGACATCACGAGATCCTTACACATGAGCAGTAGACCAGAGGCCTCATGGTCAGTTCCCGCTAGGCAGAGACTGGACAAGGCTCCTGGGCTACCCAGCAAGATTTTCTTAATTATAAACCTCCAAGACATTCAACGTATTTCTTACTCCAATATCTCCTGATAAACCCCACGATAGTAGCAGTAGTAGTAGCAGTAATCATAGTAGTAGTAGTAGTAGTCATAGCAGTTGTAGTAGTAGTAGTTTCACTTATGCCATAAGACAATACTAATAATTTCTTCAAAAGAGCGGTAATGTTTAATTTAAAATAGCCAAAACAATAGCTTTACCGTTGCTGTAACATTGGCTTTAAAAAAAACAATAATAATGGATTTAAAAGAGCTGTGATCTTTTCTTTAAAAGATACATTGTAAATGGCTTTACCGTGTTGCAATAATAGCCTTAAAAGAGCTGAAATAATGGTCTCGAACGAGCGAGAACATTGTCTCGCACGAGCGAGAACATTGTCTTAAAAGAGCTGTAAGAATGGCTTTGAAAGAGGTCAAATTATAGCTTAAAAAGAGATGAAATAATGACTATAGTTAAAACGAACGATAATAATGGCTTTAAGGGAGACGTAATAGTTGCTTTAAAAGAACAACAATATGGCTTTACACGTACGGTAAAATAGCTTTACTATTGTCATAGTAATTAGTTTACAATTATCACAGTATTGAGTTTACAATTGCCGTAGTAATGAGTTTACAATGTTCATACTAACGAGTTTACAGTTGCCACAGTAACGAGTTTACACTTTCCACAGTAATGGGTTTACAATTGTCATATTGATGAGGTTACAACTGCCATCATAAGAACTTTACATCTGCTGTGGAAAATTGCATTTATCTGAATGTAACTAATTATGTACATAACAGTAAATGATAACAAAGATAATTATTATTTATTTATGTTACATAGACAAGTAGGAATTTGGGACACCTAGGTTACAAAAAATGTCCCCCTTCGATACCTACCACTGTCATAACCACAAGTTGCTCTGGACCTATTAATTAAATGAAATATACATACACCAGGAATACTGGTAAATATATAAATTTGTGGACTGTATATTAAAAATAATAAATGGTTATATATATACACAATTACATAACAGAAGGAAAATATATCTTAATATCACTCACCAATTTGACTGGAGATTAATGTGTATCATACTCAGAAAACCTCACTCTAACTAAATCTATGAAAATAATGCTGGCCAGAACTACACACAAATCTAGAGAGCTTATCTGAGGTTCCTGGAGCTGTCTTGTCCAGTCGTCTGATATCTCAAGTTATGCAGGAATGCACATCCACCAATTTTGCCTCCTATTTGAGAGGTGTCAACACAATTTAACCTCTAGAGCACGAAAAATTCTTCCCATTACACCAACGTTTGTACAAAATTCAAAACCAAGATGGCAAGTCTCGTCTGCCCAGACGCAGGCTTTTCGTTTTCTATGACATAAATATTATTAAATACAGTATGACCATCTATTTACATATAAATACTGAATTTCTGGAAAATATATACAGTATTTTCCACACTGCAGCCGGCCGGAGTTCGTTGCTAAACGATTCAAATTACTCCTTCCTTTAGGGGACTATTCCAGCCAGTTCTGGCTTGAGTGGCTGTTCTCCTAGTAGGTCTTACTACGATTTCATCTTCCGGCATCACTTGGTCTGCGTTATCTTCCATATCACTCGTGTCACTTTCCCTCAGATTTTCATTTACGTTTGATTGAACACCTAATTCCAAGGGAATCAATTTATTAATTGTACGTAAACTTTCCTGGTCACGACACAACACTTCGACATTCCTGACAACACCTTGTGCATCTGGGTACAATGTCAATACTTTGCCCAGAGGCCACAATGTTCGATGTTGTTCAGTATCAATTAACACAATGTCACCTGGTTGAATGGTCTGTCGATTTACTGCCTCTGTCGCACCATAAAAGTGTTCACATAGTGTAAGAAGATATTCCTTACGCCACACATTAGACCAATGATCAATTACTTTATTTAACATTTTAAATTTATCACACAACACTGCCGCATCATTGTAATCTTCATCACTTTCTTCAGGATTATCTCTATAGACAGGGGCAGCTTCCAATTTCCTTCCACATATTAGGTGAGAAGGTGTTAATACATCTGCATCAGGTGTATCACTCATGTACGAGAGAGGTCTATTATTTATACGATTTTCTGCCTCCACTAACACTGCACGGAATTCTTCCAAATTAATTCTCTTCTGGTGTAGTACTTTACCGAGACACCTCTTCACTGTGCCTATCAGTCTTTCGTACAGCCCCCCTGCCAAGGGGCTCTAGGAGTAATAAATTTCCAGGTACACCCTCGCTGGGTTAACAGAGATTGAACATCGTTACTATTATTTAATTCTATCAAGTGTTGAGCACCTGCTACAAAATTTGTGGCATTATCCGAAATCATCAACCTCGGACAGGATCTCCTTGCTGAAAATTTTCGAAACAGTTGTATAAACTGTTCTGCAGACAAGTCCTGTGCCACTTCTAAATGAACTGCCCTAGTAGCAGTACAAGTGAACAAACAAACATACACTTTCAGTGGAACGCCATTTGACGTACCTGTTAAAATTATTGGACCACTATAGTCTACACCTGTTACATCAAACGGTTTCACTAATTGTACACGCTCCTTTGGCAATGGTGGAGGACCTGGGTACATATAGGATCTGGCATCCACACGGCAACATATTACACAAGATTTAATCACCCATTTTACACTTTGCCGTCCTTGTGGAATCCATAAAGTTTCCCTAATACAATTTAAGGTATCTTGTACCCCACCATGCATTACATTTTTATGGGCATTTAGAACAATCAGATTTGTTAGATGATGAGTTTTGGGCAGTAAGATAGGGTGTTTAGCATAATCACCCAGTTCAGCATTTTGTAACCTACCTCTGCACCTAATTACATTGTTCTCTAAATACAGCCCCAATTTCTCTATTATAGAACCTTTCACAATTTTTCTTTCCATCATCAGTTTAATCTCATTTCCATAGATTTCCTCCTGTACCCTCTTTATCCAATATTCAAGAGGATGTGAAAACTTATATGAGATATTCATCTTGTTTAGAAATTCAAACACCAACTTAGTTACATTGATCAGTTTGGGTAAAGAAGAATACCTATTTATATCAATGGCTAAGGAAGGACGAACTATTGGAGTGGTGGTCACAGTAATTTCAACAGGAGCAATATATGCCTTTTGTACAGTCCAATTAGCTTTATTTACCAACCAGCTTGGTCCTTTAAACCATGATACAACATTTACAAATTTAGCATAAGGTAAACCTCGAGACAAGAAATCAGCTGGATTCTCCTCACCAGGTATATGATTAAATGTTAACATATGCTGACCCAAACTATTATACTTCTCTTGCATCTGATTAATTTCAGCGACTCTGTTTTGTACACACACAATTTTACTGTTTCCATTACGAATCCATTGTAAGGATACCTCATTATCAGACAAAATTACAGTGTCGCTAATATTTATCTCCTGCAACTTATTTCTTATATAATTGGCTAATTTGACACCTACATAAATAGCTGTTAATTCCATCTGAGGTAAGGTACGTGATTTAACTGGAGACACTTTAGCCTTAGACATAACAAGAGAAATAACACTATTACATTGAAGGTAAGCAACTGCTCCATATGCCAATTTTGAAGCATCACAAAAAATGTGGAGTATATTTTTCCCATCTGGATTGGCCACCTGGCGTGGGAACTCCAACATTGGAATTTTTTCATAATCATCAATTAATTCATCCCACCTGTTAATGAATTCCTCAGGTAGAATTTCATCCCAAGCACATTTAAGTTTCCATGCTTCCTGAATTAATAATTTTCCTCTTATAGTAAGGGGTGACACTAAACCTAGTGGATCAAAACATTTGGAAACTTCATCAAGCCAAACTCTCTTAGTTAATTTATTGGGCATACTGTAATTATTAGGTTTTAACATTAACAAATCTCTCTCAGTATCCCAGTTAAACCCAATACATTACTACATTTTGGCACTTCATCTCCAGGGTAATCTTTACTTATTTTGTCCTTTAATTTGGACTAATTACTATTCCATTCCCTCAGAGGCATATTTGCACTTTGCATTATTTTATTAGCCTCTCCATAAGTCGTTAACAGTTCCTCTTCAGTTGATGTCACACCCAGGAAATTGTCCACATAAAATTATTTGCTCATTACTTTACTCAATGGACTTCCCGTGCATTTAAGGTGTGCATTTATCGTTGCTTGAAGTAGGAACGGACTGGATGTAGCACCAAATAATACGCTCCTAAAGCGAAAGGTTTTCAGAGGGCTAAGTGGGTCAATAGGATTCTCAGGCCATAAGAAGCGAGTACAATCCCGGTCAGCCTCTTGTAAACCCACTCTTAGGAAAGCTTTACTTATGTCAGCCATAAAGGCATAATTCTTTACCTCTGGAATTTAATGAGATATCTCCTAATTTTTCCGTCAACGATGGACCTGTCATCAAACAGCCATTTAAACTAGGTACATTTTTGTTACTCCTGGCACTACAATTAAACACAATCCTCAAAGGAGTGGTCTTAGAATCCTTCTTCACTCCGTGATGTGGCAAATAGTGACCATAAATTTTGGCTTGCTCAGGAGGCACCTTTTCTATAAATTTATTAATTAACTGCTCAGCAATTATATCATAATAGGCAGTTAACAATTCTGGTGTCTTACTCAGTTTGCGGAGCTGAGCCTTTAATTGTCCATATGCCATTCTGTAATTGGTGGGCAATTCTGGATGGTTCAGTCTCCACGGAAGTCGTACCCAGTATTGTCCAGATTCAAATTTTACATCTCTGAGTAAAAGAATCATCTGGACTTTCTTCATTTACATTTATTCCAATGCTGTCTAATTCCTACAATTTATGCACTGGCTCAACACCATCCTCTATGGAAGAATTATACTGGGGCACGACTTCATGAGTAAGACACACAGTTATGGTATTCGTAGTTTCCTCTAGTCATGAATTATTATTACTAGGAATCCTACCATACATTACATGGCCTCCTGCAGTCTTCAAAAGGGTGACACCACATTTCTTTACCATACCCTTTACAAAGGAGGCATAATAGTCACTACCTATCAAAATATTTATTGGGCCTACAGAATCATCACTTACCCCAGAAGGTGCTAAATTTACATTATGTGAGTCTTTCTGTAGCTTTACTAAGCCCTACTGTAGATATTTTCTCTGGAAGTCTATCTACAATTACTGCATTAACACGTGTTTTCTCATTGCCCAACCTGACAGTTACATAAACAGTGTCATACAATTGAGCTCTTTTATCTGAGAGAAAACCAGATAATTTTAAAGTTGTGGGATCTCCCATCTGTACTTTCATACCATCAAGACATTTACGTTTTATGAAAGTACGCTGGGATCCTTGGTCTAATAATGCAGTTACATTTTTTGATTAATGCCTTTTATCGTCAATTTTTACCTGTAACACAAGTAAGGCTACTTCAGCAAAACCATCATTATTAACATTAGCAGCAATTTTTACATTAGCCACTGTTGTGTCAGGATTGTCAACATTATCATTATTATCAACATTATCATATAGACCTTTACACATGACTATATGGTGTCTTCCTTTGTGACATTGATAACAGTTGTTTAATTTGGCATGACAATCCTTTACATTGTGATTACCTAGACATCTGATACATCTGCCAAGTTCCTCCAATCTTTCAACTTTATCATTCCATGAATTGTATGCATTGCAATTCTTAGAAAAATGAGTACCCTTGCAAAAGAGACAATCTCTCTTTTCTTTGACTGGTTTCCTATTAACTGGGCTACTCTTAGGAGGGTACTTATTCTTCTTACCTTGTGGAGAATCATTATTTCTGATTCTTGCTACTTGATATGTACCTATGCAACTCTTTTTAGGAAATGAATTTTGATTAACAACATTGGGATAATTTTTCCCTTTGTGAAACTTGACAGATACCTCAGAGTTATTATGTGTTGCATCTTTAAAATGAGTTGGTTGGCTGGTCTGCAACTGCACAATTAATTCTTGTAGACCTAGTCTTATTTCCTCCAGACCAAAATAACGCTTGTGATATTTGTTCGAGAATCATTCAAGTGTTTTACAGCTGAATTTATTCTGTACCATGGTACTCAATAACCAGTCTGATTCTTTCAGATTATATTTATTACTTAAAGTTTTGAGAGTGCTCTCCAGTTTAACTTTAAACTGCTGTAAACCTTTGTAAGTGTGATCTGGAGATTTTAAATTAACAATGATATTCACTAGATCCAACCTACTTTGTTCTGTATTACCATAAGTGACCTTCAACAAGTCAACTACTTCCTTGTAAGAGTCATCTACATTGGGAAAGGCTTGTATGAGTATGTGAGCATCTCCTCTTACCTGTCCTTTGAGGTAAAATAATTTAGTTACACAGGCTAGGTCACTCCTGTCATGCACAGCTGCTTTAAAAATTGACCAAAATTCCTCCCAATTTTCTCCAGGATTAAACACAGGCAAACACAATTCTGGGAGTTTTGGCAAAGACATATTTGTTGGAGCAGACTGACCAACTGCCTGGTTTACACATTTTAATTTATTCAAGGCCTTACTTTTACAAGAAAGAATCTTTTCCTCTAATTCATAATACTGATTAATTATGAGATCTATTTCAGTCTCATCTACACAGTTTACTAATAAATCTCCTTCATATTTGTTGTAATATAATTTGTATGAATCATATCTATTCCCTAAAGCATCTAAATACAATTTTAAATCATCGGTATTCACAGTTTCTTGATTCATTAATTCCAAGCACTTATTATATACCTTGGTTACATGAACTTTTCTAGCGTGCAGTGATGCTTTCTTTGCTCTATATTCCTTATGTTTGTCTTCTATATTAATTTCCTCAATTTCAGCCATGATGCAATGTATTAAATTCATCTTAATAACACTGATTATGTACTAAATTATGCACTTTATAAAGGTAAATAGCACAACTTACCTTTGAATAAATCCTAGCTACCTGAGCTTAGCAATTACATGTAAAAATTGCAATATAAATTTTAAATACACATTAATAATGTTAGCTACACTTGAGCTTAGCAATTTTACATGTAAGAAATTTATATATAAATTTTAAATGTACATTAATACAAACCTTTAGCCTGCCTTGGCTTATAAAAATTATTATACAAATTAATATAAATCCTTGCCAGAATTTGGCATAGCAAAATTAATATTATACACATTAATGTAATTAGCAACACTTGCCTTATCAATTACACATACACTGATATAAATCTTGGCCAGAATTGTCTTATCAAATTAATATTATACAAATTTATATAAACTTAGTCAGACTTGACTTATCAAAATTAATATTGTAATAATTATAATCCACTACACATTAAATAAATTTGTGAACTTAACATCCACCTCCTTCTGTCATTTCACATATAATTATTAAGTAATTAACTAATTAATGACTTCACTAATTACCTCCGGTTCAAGAAGGACCAACGGGGAAATTAAATGTGGAAAATTGCATTTATCTGAATGTAACTAATTATGTACATAACAGTAAATGATAACAAAGATAATTATTATTTATCAATGTTACATAGACAAGTAGGAATTTGGGACACCTAGGTCGCAAAAAATGTCCCCCTTTGGTACCTACTACTGTCATATCCACAAGTTGCTCTGGACCTATTAATTAAATGAAATATACATACACCAGGAATACTGGTAAATATATAAATTTGTGGAATGTATATTAAAAATAATAAATGGTTATATATATATACACAATTACATAACAGAAGGAAAATATATCTTAATATCACTCACCAATTTGACTGGAGATTAATGTGTATCATACTCAGAAAACCTCACTCTAACTAAATCCATAATAATAATGCTGGCCAGAATTACACACAAATCTAGAGAGCTTATCTGAGGTTCCTGGAGCTGTCTTGTCCAGTCGTCTGATATCTCAAGTTATGCAGGAATGAACATCCACCAATTTTGCCTCCTATTTGAGAGACGTCAACACAATTTAACCTCTAGAGCATGAAAAATTCTTCCCCATTACACCAACGTTTGTACAAAATTCAAAACCAAGATGGCGAGTCTCGTCTGCCCAGACGCAGGCTTTCCGTTTTCTATGACATAAATATTATTAAACACAGTATGACCATCTATTTACATACAAATACTGAATTTCTGGAAAATATATACAGTATTTTCCACATCAGCCATATAGTTTGAAAAGTGCCATCAAAACTCCTTTATAATTTCCACAATAATAAATTTAGAAGTGCCATAATAATGGTGTCTCAAGCGTCATAATAATGACTTAACAACTGCTATAATTATGAGTTTCTCAGCATCGACACGATGACATTATATATCTCTGAATATTACCTTTACAGTTACCAACGTAACCGAAGATTACAAGTGTCGTAATGTTGGTATTACTGACGCTAGGAGAATGCAATATTATAATGTTGGTATCACTGACGCTATGAGAATGCAATATTATAATGTTGGTATCACTGACTCTATGAGAATGCAATATTATAATGTTGGTATCACTGACGCTATGAGAATGCAATATTATAATGTTGGTATCACTGACGCTATGAGAATGCAATATTATAATGTTGGTATCACTGACGCTATGAGAATGCAATATTATAATGTTGGTATCACTGACGCTATGAGAATGCAATATTATAATGTTGGTATCACTGACGCTATGAGAATGCAATATTATAATGTTGGTATCACTGACGCTATGAGAATGCAATATTATAATGTTGGTATCACTGACGCTATGAGAATGCAATATTATAATGTTGGTATCACTGACGCTATGAGAATGCAATATTATAATGTTGGTATCACTGACGCTATGAGAATGCAATATTATAATGTTGGTATCACTGACGCTATGAGAATGCAATATTATAATGTTGGTATCACTGACGCTATGAGAATGCAATATTATAATGTTGGTATCACTGACGCTATGAGAATGCAATATTATAATGTTGGTATCACTGACGCTATGAGAATGCAATATTATAATGTTGGTATCACTGACGCTATGAGAATGCAATATTATAATGTTGGTATCACTGACGCTATGAGAATGCAATATTATAATGTTGGTATCACTGACGCTATGAGAATGCAATATTATAATGTTGGTATCACTGACGCTATGAGAATGCAATATTATAATGTTGGTATCACTGACGCTATGAGAATGCAATATTATAATGTTGGTATCACTGACGCTATGAGAATGCAATATTATAATGTTGGTATCACTGACGCTATGAGAATGCAATATTATAATGTTGGTATCACTGACGCTATGAGAATGCAATATTATAATGTTGGTATCACTGACGCTATGAGAATGCAATATTATAATGTTGGTATCACTGACGCTATGAGAATGCAATATTATAATGTTGGTATCACTGACGCTATGAGAATGCAATATTATAATGTTGGTATCACTGACGCTATGAGAATGCAATATTATAATGTTGGTATCACTGACGCTATGAGAATGCAATATTATAATGTTGGTATCACTGACGCTATGAGAATGCAATATTATAATGTTGGTATCACTGACGCTATGAGAATGCAATATTATAATGTTGGTATCACTGACGCTATGAGAATGCAATATTATAATGTTGGTATCACTGACGCTATGAGAACTGACGCTATGAGAATGCAATATTATAATGTTGGTATCACTGACGCTATGAGAATGCAATATTATAATGTTGGTATCACTGACGCTATGAGAATGCAATATTATAATGTTGGTATCACTGACGCTATGAGAATGCAATATTATAATGTCAAGACTGATTGTCTCGTTACTGCTTACCCCCCCCCCCCACACTCTGGCCTTTACAATAAGTTTTGTGTCCTGGGAATACTGGTTGGGTTTAAAGCCTATCTACTAGACGAGGGTTATTAAGGCAACTTAAGTTCTACGCTATTAGTCAAGAATTCCTAAATCCCTAAAATACAGTGAGTAATAATTCACTCTCTCAGCGTATTTATACTGAGAGAAACACACCTGTCGGCTTGTGTTCATGTTGTTGTTGTTTGGTATTCTGTTCTTATGTTGCAGTACTAGTTGTTATTGTTTGGTATTCTGTTCTTATGTTGCAACACTAGTTGTTATTGTTTGGTATTCTGTTCTTATGTTGCAGTACTAGTTGTTGTTGTTTGGTATTCTGTTCTTATGTTGCAACACTAGTTGTTATTGTTTGGGATTCTGTTCTTATGTTGCAGTACTAGTTGTTGTTGTTTGGTATTCTGTTCTTATGTTGCAACACTAGTTGTTATTGTTTGGTATTCTGTTCTTATGTTGCAGTACTAGTTGTTGTTGTTTGGTATTCTGTTCTTATGTTGCAACACTAGTTGTTATTGTTTGGTATTCTGTTCTTATGTTGCAACACTAGTTGTTGTTGTTTGGTATTCTGTTCTTATGTTGCAGTACTAGTTGTTATTGTTTGGTATTCTGTTCTTATGTTGCAGTACTAGTTGTTATTGTTTGGTATTCTGCTCTTATGTTGCAGTACTAGTTCTTATTGTTTGGTATTCTGTTCTTATGTTGCAGTACTAGTTCTTGTTGTTTGGTATTCTGCTCTTATGTTGCAGTACTAGTTCTTATTGTTTGGTATTCTGTTCTTATGTTGCAGTACTAGTTCTTATTGTTTGGTATTCTGTTCTTATGTTGCAACACTAGTTCTTATTGTTTGGTATTCTGTTCTTATGTTGCAGTACTAGTTGTTGTTGTTTGGTATTCTGCAACACTAGTTCTTGTTGTTTGGTATTCTGCTCTTATGTTGCAGTACTAGTTGTTATTGTTTGGTATTCTGTTCTTATGTTGCAACACTAGTTGTTATTGTTTGGTATTCTGTTCTTATGTTGCAACACTAGTTGTTATTGTTTGGTATTCTGTTCTTATGTTGCAACACTAGTTGTTATTGTTTGGTATTCTGTTCTTATGTTGCAACACTAGTTGTTATTGTTTGGTATTCTGTATAGTTCTTATTGTTTGGTATTCTGTTCTTCTGTTCTTATTCTGTTCTTATGTTGCAACACTAGTTGTTGTTGTTTGGTATTCTGTTCTTATGTTGCAACACTAGTTGTTATTGTTTGGTATTCTGTTCTTATGTTGCAGTACTAGTTGTTATTGTTTGGTATTCTGCTCTTATGTTGCAGTACTAGTTCTTATTGTTTGGTATTCTGTTCTTATGTTGCAGTACTAGTTGTTATTGTTTGGTATTCTGTTCTTATGTTGCAACAATAATCAGTAAAGCTTTTGAGGCTGTTGACCACGATAAAGAATTTGATATTATTTACTTAGATTTTAGTAAAGCCTTCGACAGAGTACCTCAGAGTAGTAGTAGTAGTAGTAGTAGTAGTAGTAGTAGTAGTAGTAGTAGTAGTAGTAGTAGTAATGCTAACCCTCAATAAAAATCTCAACATACATAAGAACATAAGAAAGGTATATGAATATGCCCTCGTCTGCTACACCTGACGTTACTATATAAGCGCCAGGATCCTTTGAGGCTTTTATGTTTTTCCAGCTGCTATTGATATATATATAAATATATATATATATATATATATATATATATATATATATATATATATATATATATATATATATATATATATGTATATATATATATATATATATATATATATATATATATCTATATATATGAGAGAGAGAGAGAGAGAGAGAGAGAGAGAGAGAGAGAGAGAGAGAGAGAGAGAGAGAGAGAGAGAGAGAGAGAAAGAGAGAGAGAGATTCTGAAGGATTCTGTACGAGGCACGAGTAGGCTCACACCTTGAGTATGCTCCACTTTCTTGGTTCGCCTGCCCCTCCCCCTCTCATCTGCGACTGCTTGACAGAGTAGAGAACAGAGCAAGACGTCTCATCTCTCGCCTGGATCCATCCTGGATAGATCTGTCATTTCAGCAGAGCCTTCAACACAGGAGGGATGTGGGTGGCCTTACTGTTATGTACAAGGTCAGTATTGTCAAAGTACCACACTTGGATCCACTTCGAGGACAGCATGAAGCAAGCTTCTATACCACAAGACGGGCAGCCAGTAGCAACTTCACTCTGGCTGTACCCTTCTCCATAACATCACTTCATCTGAGATCATTTATTCTGAGAATGATTCGAGTCTGGCTAGGTGTCAGAGTGGGCTCCTGTAACGAGCGGGGTGCCACAGGGATCAGTGCTAGGGTCGGTGCTGTTTCTGGTATTTGTGAACATGACGAAAAGAATAGACTCCGAAGTGTCCCCATTTGCAGATGATGTGACGATGAGAATCATTCAGGACCCTGTACACTGCGTACGTTAGGCCCATATTAGAGTATGCAGCACCAGTTTGGAGCCCTCACCTATCTAAGCATGTAGGGAAACTAGAGAAAGTGCAAAGGTTTGCAACAAGACTAGCCCCGAAGCTAAGGGATATGTCCTACGAGGAAAGGTTAAGGGAAATCGATCTGACGACACTGGAAGACAGGAGAGATAGGAGGGATATGACAACGACATATAAAATACTGAGAGGAATCGACAAGGTGGACAGAGACAGGATGTTCCAGAGATGGGACACAGCAACAAGGGGACACAGTTGAAAGTTGAAGGCTCAGATGTACCACAGGGATGTTAGGAAGTATTTCTTCAGTCACAGAGTTGTAGGAAGTGGAATAGTCTGGGAAGTGATGTAGTGGAAGCAGGATTCATACATAGCTTTAAGGTGAGGTATGATAGAGCTCATAGAGCAGGAAGAGTGACCGAGTAGCGGCTAGTGAAGATGCGGGGCCAGGAGCTGTGACACGACCCCCGCAATCATAACTAGGTGAGTACATTCGTACAGCATTATGATGTCAACGAAATAAAGTCAGTCGATGAAATGAAAATGCTGGCACACAGATGGCCCTCAGCTGGCACACAGATGGCCCTCAGCTGGCACACAGAAGGCCCTCAGCTGGCACACAGATGGCCCTCAGCTGGCACACAGATAGCTCCAACTTCAACCTGTTCCCTACTTGTATGTCTCACAACAATAAAAATGCTTTCAACTGAGCTGATGTAGGTAACAACTCTAAGCTTGTCAATAAAGTTAGGAATCCTTAACTTGCCAATAACTTGTCAATAAAGTTTGGGATCCTTAACCTAACCTTGTCAAACCCTGTGTAAAGAGAGAGAGAGAAAGAGAAAGAGAGAGAGAGAGAGAGAGAGAGAGAGAGAGAGAGAGAGAGAGAGAGAGAGAAGAGAGAGAGAGGGTGGTAGGTAAGTGGGTGCCGGACGGAAGGAGGGTAGGAGGGCAGGAAGAGTCTATATAGTGGTGACTGTCAGGGAGGAGCCAGTTAGAGCTTTGTGCTGAGCTGAGAGACACTGCGCTCCTCTCAACTCTCTCCATTATTGAGTATTTTGACGATTTTGTTCCCTCAGTTTAACAACTCAAGAGAAAACCACAAGTAAGTTCATTAATTACTTTTGTATATGACGTGTATACCTGCAGAGAGTTCCGGGGATATATATATATATATATATATATATATATATATATATATATATATATATATATATATATATATATATATATATATATATATATATATATATATATATATATATATATATATATATATATATATATACATATATATATATATATATACATATATATATTTCCAAACTGTGTGTACGAGTTATCGCTGGTAACTTTCCTATATATAATTTTTCACAAAGGAATGGAACTTTTTTTTTTTAATTCATATAAGTAATTTGTATTTTCGTATAGAATTCACAGCAACGAACAAATTTAGATGCATTTTATTACGGCTTAATTTATTTATATAAAATTTTATGAGTCTAGAAGGATAAATAACATTTATTTAAGACAGTATCAGGCATAATATTCAAACAATGGCAGTATCAGGCACAATATTCAAACAATGACAGTATCAGGCACAATATTCAAACAATGGCAGTATCAGGCACAATATTCAAACAATGACAGTATCAGGCACAATATTCAAACAATGGCAGTATCAGGCACAATATTCAAACAATGGCAGTATCAGGCACAATATTCAAACAATGGCAGTATCAGACACAATATTCAAACAATGACAGTATCAGGCACAATATTCAAACAATGGCAGTATCAGGCATAATATTCAAACAATGGCAGTATCAGGCACAATATTCAAACAATGGCAGTATCAGGCACAATATTCAAACAATGACAGTATCAGGCACAATATTCAAACAATGACAGTATCAGGCACAATATTCAAACAATGACAGTATCAGGCACAATATTCAAACAATGACAGTATCAGGCACAATATTCAAACAATGACAGTATCAGGCACAATATTCAAACAATGGCAGTATCAGGCACAATATTCAAACAATGACAGTATCAGGCACAATATTCAAACAATGGCAGTATCAGGCACAATATTCAAACAATGACAGTATCAGGCACAATATTCAAACAATGACAGTATCAGGCACAATATTCAAACAATGGCAGTATCAGACACAATATTCAAACAATGGCAGTATCAGGCACAATATTCAAACAATGGCAGTATCAGGCACAATATTCAAACAATGGCAGTATCAGGCATAATATTCAAACAATGACAGTATCAGGCACAATATTCAAACAATGGCAGTATCAGGCACAATATTCAAACAATGACAGTATCAGGCACAATATTCAAACAATGGCAGTATCAGGCACAATATTCAAACAATGGCAGTATCAGACACAATATTCAAACAATGGCAGTATCAGGCACAATATTCAAACAATGGCAGTATCAGGCACAATATTCAAACAATGGCAGTATCAGACACAATATTCAAACAATGGCAGTATCAGGCACAATATTCAAACAATGACAGTATCAGGCACAATATTCAAACAATGGCAGTATCAGACACAATATTCAAACAATGGCAGTATCAGGCACAATATTCAAACAATGGCAGTATCAGGCACAATATTCAAACAATGGCAGTATCAGACACAATATTCAAACAATGGCAGTATCAGGCACAATATTCAAACAATGACAGTATCAGGCACAATATTCAAACAATGGCAGTATCAGACACAATATTCAAACAATGGCAGTATCAGGCACAATATTCAAACAATGGCAGTATCAGGCACAATATTCAAACAATGGCAGTATCAGACACAATATTCAAACAATGGCAGTATCAGGCACAATATTCAAACAATGGCAGTATCAGGCACAATATTCAAACAATGGCAGTATCAGGCACAATATTCAAACAATGACAGTATCAGGCACAATATTCAAACAATGACAGTATCAGGCACAATATTCAAACAATGGCAGTATCAGGCACAATATTCAAACAATGGTTTCTTGGCTTTTACTATGAGTTTTAGATTTTATTTTGATTATAAATCCAGACGATTAGTAACCCAGAACAACCCATGTAAGTTACACTGTGTGGCTAGATGTCAAATAAGATCCTTAGGTCTTCTTGGGCACGGTGTGACCCGCAGTAGTCTAACACCCAGACACCTATTTACTGGTAGGTGAATCAGGGCAACAAGTATATGCAAATCAACGTCCCCACTCTCTCCGAGATCGAACCAATGTCTCGTGGGTGAGTCTGAAGCACTACCACTGAGCCACTGGCTGGAGAGAGCAGCAGGGGCACACTGTTTAAAATGCTCGCCACGGGGCCAAGAGATCACTGGAGGAGGTCAACAACACGGTTGAGTCACAAGATATGTTAATGCTTCTTCATTCTTAGGTTGTTAATCAAGTGGAATGATCTTATTGGTGAGGTATGACAGTATGAGTAGGCATGTAAACACGACTCGCTGAGTTTATATTTGTTAAGTACAAAATGATGGTAATGCAAATATAACAAGGTAATATCAGACTTCTGGGACACAGAAATACAAATCATTGCTTAGCAGAAACATGACGTGAGGACACGACATGAAACACGTCAGAGTGCGAGATAGTATAATACTGTATATAATTAACATACATTCATCACATAGCGTATACCTACAGCTAATTCGGATGTAGATAAATATGAGGGACAAAGAATAATGCAGTGTTTATGTAATGACGTATGCAGTTTAACATATCTAACTTATACATGCTTATAATGTATATATGAGGTCAAATACTTGTACACGATGTACACATGAGATCAGTTACATGTGCACACGAGGTTGTGACGTACTAGGGAGTGATGTACGTGCACGCGGCTTGGAGACTTAAACGGGAGAGCTGTTGCACTCTTGCACACAAAGTTATGACGCATACACCAGAAGTTATACTTGCGTGGTTAGAACAGTTACACACATACACAAGGTCATAGCATACACAGCAGATCAGTTAGGTGTTTTCAAAATCTTATAACGTACACACAAACGCAATTGTGTGCACATACAAGGTAATGACGTACACAGTAAAGTAGTTACGTCCAGAGGCAATGTTACAACGTACTCTGGAGAGTACCTCAGACGAGGTAACGACGTACACAGTAGGACATGGACACATAATACGAGGTTATAACGTAAACAAGACAGCAGGTACACATACACACAAAGTTTTGACGTACACAGGCGAGTATCTGCACATCCATACGACGTTTTGATGTAAACAGTAGAGTAGAGACATCCTACATACGAGGTTATGATGTATTCAGTAGAATAGGTACACTTATACGTGATGTATATAAGTGTACCTACTGTATACATACATACGAGATAAGGACGTACACAGGAACACGCAAGATTGCTAACCTTGTGAGTGTTCTGCCAGGCACTCTCATCCTCCCTCCATACCAAAAATACTATGAAATCCATCCTGTGTTCTTGTGTGTTGGAATATGAGAAGAAAATATCCACCCTGTGCATGCAGTTTTTTTCTCACTGTGAAACTAATACACACTAGCCTAGTAAATATTGCCGATGTATCATATTATTGATGATATACAATATTGATGATATGTAATACAGACAGGTTGAAGGATAAAATATGTGCAACACCTGGGTATATTTATTTCCGAAAGGTTTAGCCAGCACAAGACGTTTCATCAATCAAACACAGTTGAATGTAACAGTATAGACGAAAGATGTAATTTCGATGTGAGCAGTTCGTCAGAACTGGTGGGAGGTGGTCAGTCCCTCAAGCATGAGACTTGGGGCAAGAAATTATATTCTGGAGCAGAAGTGAGGTGAAGCAGCTGGAGGTGATGTTACAGGTGAGAGTGGCATGTCAAGAGTTGTAAGAGTCTTTCCCGATGTGGCATGTCTGACATTGTTGCTGTTTGTATGACTGATTCTGTGTGTGGCAGTGACATTCTGTGGCAATGATGCTGTGTGACAATGATACTGTAACAGTGATATTGTATGTGACAGTGATACTGTGTGTGCTTATCTAATTCATCTAATTTTGGTTGCAGTGCTCGAGTCATAGTTCCTGGTCCCACCTTTGCACTGGTCGCTACTAGGTCCACCCTCTCCCTGCTCCATGAAATTAATCATACCTCTTCTTAAAGCTATGTTTGGATCCAGCCTCCATTACATCACTCTCCAGACTGTTCCACATCCTGACAACTCTATGACAGAAGAAATACTTCCTAACATAAGTGTGACTCATCTGATTATTCAACTTCCAGTTGTGGCCCCTTGTTTCCGTGTCCCCTCTCTGGAACATCCTGTCTCTGTCCGCCTTATCTATTCCACGCAGTATCTTGCATGTCTTTATCATGTGTTCCCTTCTGTTCTCCAGTGTCGTCAGTCCGATTTCCCTCAACCTTTCATGGTACGACATTCCCCTGAGCTCTGGAACTAGCCTTGTTGCAAACCTTTGTACTTTCTCTAACTTCTTGACGTGCTTGACCAGGTGTGGGTTCCAAACTGGTGCTGCATACTCCAGTATGTGTGTGTGTGTGTGTGTGTGTGTGTGTGTGTGTGTGTGTGTGTGTTTTTGTGTGTGTGTGTTCACCTGTTTGTATTCATTTGTTTGTGGTTGTATGGATCAAAATTCAGTTCCTCGTCCCTCCTGTCCACTGGCCGATACAGAGTTAACTCTGTCCTGGCCATATCACACTTTCTCATATCTATGTATACCGTATTTTACGATTAACAAAGTCTCCGGTGTCGAGGACTCCCACTAATTCTGACTGGCTAAATTTAAGAAAAAAAAAAGAAACTCGTGCTTAAATTTACATGAAACTGCTTAAAAACCCGCATTAACACTATTAGTTACAAAAATAACACATTATGCATAGCTCTCACTCAACGGTATACAGATAATTATTCTAGATCTGCTAAATACCAATCAACCATCTGTACCTCGGCAGTGTGTAGCTTCTTTCTTGTTGACATTGGTCATGTTCTCTTCTGCTCACTCTCTGGATGCTGCAAGTTGATGCAAATGGCGGTTTTGTGCATTACTACCCTATATCGGTATGTTATTGGAACCCCTTTTAATATACCACAATTTTATTCTTGCTTTTCATGTCTGATATGATCAGTTAATATCGGGATAGTTTGAGGTGTATAAAATTTTATTACCAGTTGGTTTGATGGTAAACAGGTAAACTAGACACCTGGAACTAACCTTAGTCGATCCGACTCCTTCGCCTTAGCTTACATTACTATCTAGTACGGAAACACTTTTCTAGGCGTAAGTTGAGGCCTATGAGTAACGTAAACGTCCAGTAGCACTTGTCAGAACAATCGTTCAACTTATCCAGGTTCATTTGTCTTCCCTGGTCTGCTCCTGCTTATGATTTAATCATTAATTTGAAGTCATCTGCGAACATGGGCACATCTGACTCAATTTCTTATGTACTGGTCCAAAAATTGACCCTTGTGGGACCCCACTCGTCACATTAGCCCATTCTGGCACCTATATGATTAAAAACCAAAAGCTTACTGTTTCTTTCCTTTCAACTATTCCTTGATTCACTGTTATAGTGTAGATGTTTCCTTGTTATTCTTGCTTCTCTAGTTTTTATCCTAGTCTCTTATGAGGTCCTAAATTAAACTATTGTTTTCTCAATCAAAAATATGAAGTTCACAACCCCCCCCTCTCACTCCTGTCTAACTTTCATTATTTTATCATAGAATTCTAGCAGATTTTGTGAGGCAGGATTTACCGTTTCTAGAACCAAGCTGGTTCTTGTCTGTGAAACCTCTCCAGCAGCTCCAGTGCTCTTCTGATAATCTTCTCCAGAATCTTACGTACTGTGACTCTGGCCTATACTTTCATTCTGCCTCTTTGACCGATTTTTTAAATGTCTGGACTTCACTTGCTGTTTCCCAGGCATCTAACTACTGCCCTGTTTCAAATGACTTGAAAATTGCTGCTAATGGTTCACAAAGTTCATGTGGTCCCTCTCTCAGAATCCACCGAGAGAGGTTGTCTGGCCCCATGATCTTCGAAGTAAATGGCTCGCCAAGTAGTTTCTTCACCTCTCATCCCATAGTGTGTATTGTGGCCAGTACTTGTTGGTGCACTCTCCCTCTCTGACTACCAATGTGTGTGTGTACTCACCTATTTGTACTCACCTATTTGTGGTTGCAGGGGTCGAGTCTTAGCTCCTGGCCCCGCCTCTTCACCGGTTGCTACTGGGCCCTCTCTCTCCCCGCTCCATGAGCTTTATCAAATCTCGTCTTAAAACTGTGTATGGTTCCTGCCTCCACTACGTCATTTTCTAGGCTATTCCACTGCCTTACAACTCTATGACTGAAGAAATACTTCCTACTATCTCTCTGACTCATTTGTGTCTTCAACTTCCAATTGTGGCCTCTTGTTTCTGTGTCCCCTCCCTGGAACATCCTGTCTTTGTCCACCTTGTCTATTCCACGCAGTATTTTATATGTCGTTATCATGTCTCCCCTGACCCTCCTGTCCTCCAGTGTCGTCAGGCCGATTTCCCTTAATCTTTCTTCATAGGACATTCCCCTTAGCTCTGGAACTAATCTTGTCGCAAACCTTTGTACTTTCTCTAGTTTCTTGACGTGCTTTATCAAGTGCGGGTTCCAAACAGGTGCTGCATACTCCAGTATGGGCCTGACATACACGGTGTACAGTGTCTTGAATGATTCCTTACTAAGGTATCGGAATGCTGTTCTCAGGTTTGCCAGGCGCCCATATGCTGCAGCAGTTATCTGATTGATGTGTGCTTCCGGAGACATGCTCGGTGTTATACTCACCCCAAGATCTTTCTCCTTGAGTGAGGTTTGCAGTCTTTGGCCACCTAGCCTATACTCTGTCTGTGGTCTTCTGTGCCCTTCCCCTATCTTCATGACTTTGCATTTGGCAGGATTAAATTCGAGAAGCCATTTGCTGGACCAGGTGTCCAGTCTGTCCAGGTCTCTTTGAAGTCCTGCCTGATCCTCATCAGATTTAATTCTCCTCATTAACTTCACATCATCTGCAAACAGGGACACTTCTGAGTCTAACCCTTCCATCATGTCGTTCACATATACCAAAAATAGCACTGGTCCTAGGACCGACCCCTGTGGGACCCCGCTCGTCACAGGTGCCCACTGTGATACATCATTACGTACCATGACTCGTTGTTGCCTCCCTGTCAGGTATTCTCTGATCCATTGCAGTGCCCTTCCTGTTATATGCGCCTGATGCTCTAGCTTCTGCACTAATCTCTTGTGAGGAACTGTGTCAAAGGCCTTCTTGCAGTCCAAGAAGATGCAATCAACCCACCCCTCTCTCTCTTGTCTTACTTCTGTTATTTTATCATAAAACTCCAGAAGGTTTGTGACACAAGATTTGCCTTCCGTGAATCCGTGCTGGTTGGCATTTATACTCTTGTTTCGTTCCAGGTGCTCCACCACTCTCCTTCTGATAATCTTCTCCATAATTTTGCATACTATACACGTCAATGACACAGGTCTATAGTTTAGTGCCTCTTTTCTGTCTCCTTTTTTAAAAATGGGAACTACATTTGCCGTCTTCCATACCTCAGGTAGTTGCCCAGTTTCCAGGGACGTGTTGAAGATTGTGGTAAGTGGCACGCACAACATATCTGCTCCCTCTCTAAGGACCCACGGGGAGATGTTGTCCGGTCCCATTGCCTTTGAGGTATCGATGTCCCTTAGCAGTTTCTTCACCTCCTCCTCATCTGTATGTATGTCGTCCAACACTTGTTGGTGTATTCCTTGCTGGTGTCCCCATCTGGTCTGTCCCCCCAGAGTCCTTCCTGTCTCTACTGTAAATACTTCCTTAAATCTTGTGTTGAGCTCCTCACATACCTCTTGATCGTTTCTTGTGAGTTCTCCACCTTCTTTCCTCAGCCTTATCACCTGGTCCTTGACTGTTGTCTTCCTCCTAATGTGGCTATACAGCAGTTTCGGGTCAGATTTGACTTTCGATGCTATGTCATTTTCATACTGTCGCTGGGCCTCCCTCCTTATCTGTGCATACTCGTTTCTGGCTCTTCTACTAATCTCCTTGTTTTCCTGGGTCCTATGCCTCCTGTACCTTTTCCATTCTCTGTTGCACTTAGTTTTTGCCTCCCTACACCTTCGGGTAAACCAAGGACTCGTTTTGGTCTTCCTATTATTTCTGTTTCCCTTGGGAACAAAACTTTCCTCTGCCTCCTTGCCCTTTGTTGCCACATATTCCATCATCTCGTTTACTGATTTTCCTACCATTTCTCTGTCCCACTGAACCTCCTGCAGGAAGTTTCTCATACCTGTGTAGTCCCCCCTTTTATAGTTTGGCCTGTCCCCTTCAGTTCCTGTTACCTTCTCCACTTGTAACTCTACTATATAGTCAAAACTCAGAACCACATGATCGCTAGCTCCAAGGGGCCTCTCGTAAGTGATGTCCTCAATGTCTGAACTGCTCAGGGTGAACACAAGATCCAGTCTTGCTGGTTCATCCTCCCCTCTCTCTCTGGTTGTGTCCTTGACATGTTGATGCATGAGGTTTTCAAGTACCACATCCATCATCTTGGCTCTCCATGTTTCGGGACCCCCATGTGGCTCCAGGTTTTCCCAGTCGATCTCCCTGTGGTTGAAATCGCCCATTACCAGTAACTTTGCTCTGCTCGAGTGTGTGTGTGTGTGTGTGTGTGTGTGTGTGTGTGTGTGTGTGTGTGTGTGTGTGTGTGTGTGTGTGTGAGACAGTGGTACCCTGAGGTGACAGTGATACTGTGTTGATGACAGTGATACTGTGTTGATGACAGTGATACTGTGTTGATGACAGTGATGCTGTGCTAATGACAGTGATACTGTGTTGATGACAGTGATACTGTGTTGATGACAGTGTTACTGTGTTGATGACAGTGATACTGTGTTGATGACAGTGATACTGTGTTGATGACAGTGATA
Source organism: Cherax quadricarinatus (assembly GCF_038502225.1). NCBI lineage: Eukaryota > Metazoa > Arthropoda > Malacostraca > Decapoda > Parastacidae > Cherax > Cherax quadricarinatus. The sequence continues at coordinate 23,129 of NW_027195391.1, forward strand.
CTGTGTTGATGACAGTGATACTGTGTTGATGACAGTGATACTGTGTTGATGACAGTGATACTGTGTTGATGACAGTGATACTGTGTTGATGACAGTGTTACTGTGTTGATGACAGTAATACTGTGTTGATGACAGTGATACTGTGTTGATGACAGTGATACTGTGTTGATGACAGTGATACTGTGTTGATGACAGTGATACTGTGTTGATGACAGTGATACTGTGTTGATGACAGTGATACTGTGTTGATGACAGTGATACTGTGTTAATGACTGTGATACCATGCGGACGAAAGTGATAGCGTGAACGTTGATAGTGTGCGAGAGTGATGTGCTCGGGTAGATGGGAGACTCAGTCACATGGCAACAAGTTGCATGAACTCCGCTAATATATTATTCTTTAGCTCAGATAAAACACGTAACTTCACACATCAGCAGCCGAGGGAAACATTCCGATGAAATGCGTAGACACTTGGTAGTTCCAAGAAATCTCACACACGCACATTCACACGCATACATACACGCACGCACACGCTCTCTCTCTCTCTCTCTCTCTCTCTCTCTGTCCCTGTCACTCTGTCACTTGGCTGTGTCCTTCTATGAGGATACATAAATGGTACCTACCTGGAGTACACCTGGAGTACACCTGGAGTACACCTGGAGTACACCTGGAGTACACCTGGAGTACACCTGGAGTACACCTGGAGTACACCTGGAGAGTGTGCCGGCGGTCAGACTCCCGCGGCCTCGGCCCATGACCAGGCCTTGTGGTGGATCAGGTCCTGATCAACCAGGTAGTTACTATCGGCCATACGTAATCCAGTGTATGAACCACAGCCTGGTTGGTCAGGTGCTGACTTTAATTATCTGTCCAGTTCCTTCTTGAAGACAGCTAGGAATCTATTCTTAATTCCCCTTAATTCTGACACTTAAATTCTTTGTGTTTCCTGAGTCCTGTATCATTCATTTAAGTTACGTTCAATATTTAGTACAGCTTTAGCCAGTGCTGCTTCCTGTGTGCCAGGAAGACCTGTCACTTTGAGAAGCTCTGTGATTCTTTGCCATCACCTATAAATGGAGCGTCTCTTTCTAGTTTACTTCCGTTATCTTTCCTTAATCATACCTCAGTGCCACACACATCCTTTGTAAACAGTTTGAAGAGTTATTGCAGACGCTAATGTAGCTGAAAATCTCATTTGATTCCTGGCAGTTCGCATGAAATATCGGTATTGTGATGTCCTAACATCTAGAGGTTTGCCGGTCTGTCCTACTTGCTCGAACCCATGTTCCATATATATATATATATATATATATATATATATATATATATATATATATATATATATATATATATATATATATATTGACGAATAGGTAAAATTGGTCAAATAGCAAGAACTCATTTAAAATTAAGCCCTTTCTAAAAAAAATTCTTATACATTTAAAGATACATTTTATCATTTATGTTAGAGTAATAATTAATAATTTTGTACCAAAAGAACCGTAGAAAACTTACCTAATCTTATTACAACAAGCGCAATTAATTTTAGCCTAATCCAACTAAATATATTTGAGATAAGTTTATATTAATTTAATAATAAACAAACATAATGAAATATATCTTTTTCGTTAGGTTCAGAATGATTTTTTCGAGAAATTATTGCAAACACAAATTTTCGCTTCCCTTATTCGGCAAGAGGAGTGTTGCTATTTAACCCGAAATCGTAAGTATTACCTATTCGGCGTGACACACATACTCATATATATATATATATATATATATATATATATATATATATATATATATATATATATATATATATATATATATATATATATATATATATATTACATATACTATATGTACAGCCTCTCCTCACTTAGTGACATATTCGCTTACCGACGCCTCGGACTTACGACTGCCTCTCTGACCAGTATTCATACCTAAATATATATTAGAGCTGATTTATTCTACTGTTTCTTTCAATATACATAACACTATTTGTACAAACATTTCAAAATATACCATAAACGTTATAAATGGTACAAAGTGACATTAAAACATCAAAGATGGTTGACACACTACCATTATAGTATACTCCTCACTTAGTGACGAATTCGTTTAATCACGTAGTCTTAGAAATGGAACTCCGTCGTTCAGTGAGGAGAGGCTGTACATGTGCGTGTGTGTACTCACCAATTTATGGTTGCAGAGGTCGAGACTTAGCTCCTGGCCCCGCCTCTTCACTGGCCGTTACTACTGTGTATGTGTGGGTGTGTACAGAGAGAAGTAATAATCGCGAACAGGTAATATAAAAAGTAGAAACAAGCAAAAGTATATACACAGAAAGATGAAGACCAACACCATTAGAACCCAGGTTAGTCGCTCTCCATGAGTGTGGCTCAGCTTCCTGGGTGGGAGGTCACTGTGTGGCTCAGCTTCCTGGGTGGGAGGTCACTGTGTGGCTCAGCTTCCTGGGTGGGAGGTCACTGTGTGGCTCAGCTTCCTGGGTGGGAGGTCACTGTGTGGCTCAGCTTCCTGGGTGGGAGGTCACTGTGTGTGGCTCAGCTTCCTGGGTGGGAGGTCACTGTGTGGCTCAGCTTCCTGGGTGGGAGGTCACTGTGTGGCTCAGCTTCCTGGGTGGGAGGTCACTGTGTGGCTCAGCTTCCTGGGTGGGAGGTCACTGTGTGGCTCAGCTTCCTGGGTGGGAGGTCACTGTGTGGCTCAGCTTCCTGGGTGGGAGGTCACTGTGTGGCTCAGCTTCCTGGGTGGGAGGTCACTGTGTGGCTCAGCTTCCTGGGTGGGAGGTCACTGTCACTGTGTGGCTCAGCTTCCTGGGTGGGAGGTCACTGTGAGTGTGGCTCAGCTTCCTGGGTGGTGAGGCTTCCTGGGTTACTGAGAGTGTGGCTCAGCTTCCTGGGTGGGAGGTCACTGTGTGGCTCAGCTTCCTGGGTGGGAGGTCACTGTGTGGCTCAGCTTCCTGGGTGGGAGGTCACTGTGTGGCTCAGCTTCCTGGGTGGGAGGTCACTGTGTGGCTCAGCTTCCTGGGTGGGAGGTCACTGTGTGGCTCAGCTTCCTGGGTGGGAGGTCACTGTGTGGCTCAGCTTCCTGGGTGGGAGGTCACTGTGGGCTCAGCTTCCTGGGTGGGACTGTGTGGCTCAGCTTCCTGGGTGGGAGGTCACTGTGTGGCTCAGCTTCCTGGGTGGGAGGTCACTGTGTGGCTCAGCTTCCTGGGTGGGAGGTCACTGTGTGGCTCAGCTTCCTGGGTGGGAGGTCACTGGGTGTGTGGCTCAGCTTCCTGGGTGGGAGGTCACTGTGTGGCTCAGCTTCCTGGGTGGGAGGTCACTGTGTGGCTCAGCTTCCTGGGTGGGAGGTCACTGTGTGGCTCAGCTTCCTGGGTGGGAGGTCACTGTGTGGCTCAGCTTCCTGGGTGGGAGGTCACTGTGTGGCTCAGCTTCCTGGGTGGGAGGTCACTGTGTGGCTCAGCTTCCTGGGTGGGAGGTCACTGTGTGGCTCAGCTTCCTGGGTTCACTGTGTGGCTCAGCTTCCTGGGTGGGAGGTCACTGTGTGGCTCAGCTTCCTGGGTGGGAGGTCACTGTGTGGCTCAGCTTCCTGGGTGGGAGGTCACTGTGTGGCTCAGCTTCCTGGGTGGGAGGTCACTGTGTGGCTCAGCTTCCTGGGTGGGAGGTCACTGTGTGGCTCAGCTTCCTGGGTGGGAGGTCACTGTGTGGCTCAGCTTCCTGGGTGGGAGGTCACTGTGTGGCTCAGCTTCCTGGGTGGGAGGTCACTGTGTGGCTCAGCTTCCTTCACTGGCTCAGCTTCCTGGGTGGGAGGTCACTGTGTGGCTCAGCTTCCTGGGTGGGAGGTCACTGTGTGGCTCAGCTTCCTGGGTGGGAGGTCACTGTGTGGCTCAGCTTCCTGGGTGGGAGGTCACTGTGTGGCTCAGCTTCCTGGGTGGGAGGTCACTGTGTGGCTCAGCTTCCTGGGTGGGAGGTCACTGTGTGGCTCAGCTTCCTGGGTGGGAGGTCACTGTGTGGCTCAGCTTCCTGGGTGGGAGGTCACTGTGTGGCTCAGCTTCCTGGGTGGGAGGTCACTGTGTGGCTCAGCTTCCTGGGTGGGAGGTCACTGTGTGGCTCAGCTTCCTGGGTGGGAGGTCACTGTGTGGCTCAGCTTCCTGGGTGGGAGGTCACTGTGTGGCTCAGCTTCCTGGGTGGGAGGTCACTGTGTGGCTCAGCTTCCTGGGTGGGAGGTCACTGTGTGGCTCAGCTTCCTGGGTGGGAGGTCACTGTGTGGCTCAGCTTCCTGGGTGGGAGGTCACTGTGTGGCTCAGCTTCCTGGGTGGGAGGTCACTGTGTGGCTCAGCTTCCTGGGTGGGAGGTCACTGTGTGGCTCAGCTTCCTGGGTGGGAGGTCACTGTGTGGCTCAGCTTCCTGGGTGGGAGGTCACTGTGTGGCTCAGCTTCCTGGGTGGGAGGTCACTGTGTGGCTCAGCTTCCTGGGTGGGAGGTCACTGTGTGGCTCAGCTTCCTGGGTGGGAGGTCACTGTGTGGCTCAGCTTCCTGGGTGGGAGGTCAGCTTCCTGGGTGGGAGGTCACTGTGTGGCTCAGCTTCCTGGGTGGGAGGTCACTGTGTGTGGCTCAGCTTCCTGGGTGGGAGGTCACTGTGTGGCTCAGCTTCCTGGGTGGGAGGTCACTGTGTGGCTCAGCTTCCTGGGTGGGAGGTCACTGTGTGGCTCAGCTTCCTGGGTGGGAGGTCACTGTGTGGCTCAGCTTCCTGGGTGGGAGGTTACTGTGAGTGTGGCTCAGCTTCCTGGGTGGGAGGTCACTGTGTGGCTCAGCTTCCTGGGTGGGAGGTCACTGTGTGGCTCAGCTTCCTGGGTGGGAGGTCACTGTGTGGCTCAGCTTCCTGGGTGGGAGGTCACTGTGTGGCTCAGCTTCCTGGGTGGGAGGTCACTGTGTGGCTCAGCTTCCTGGGTGGGAGGTCACTGTGAGTGTGGCTCAGCTTCCTGGGTGGGAGGTCACTGTGTGGCTCAGCTTCCTGGGTGGGAGGTCACTGTGTGGCTCAGCTTCCTGGGTGGGAGGTCACTGTGTGGCTCAGCTTCCTGGGTGGGAGGTTACTGTGTGGCTCAGCTTCCTGGGTGGGAGGTCACTGTGAGTGTGGCTCAGCTTCCTGGGTGGGAGGTCACTGTGAGTGTGGCTCAGCTTCCTGGGTCGGAGGTTACTGTGTGGCTCAGCTTCCTGGGTGGGCGGTTACTGTGTGGCTCAGCTTCCTGGGTGGGAGGTCACTGTGAGTGTGGCTCAGCTTCCTGGGTGGGAGGTCACTGTGAGTGTGGCTCAGCTTCCTGGGTGGGAGGTCACTGTGAGCGTGGCTCAGCTTCCTGGGTGGGAGGTCACTGTGAGTGTGGCTCAGCTTCCTGGGTGGGAGGTCACTGTGAGTGTGGCTCAGCTTCCTGGGTGGGAGGTCACTGTGAGTGTGGCTCAGCTTCCTGGGTGGGAGGTCACTGTGAGTGTGGCTCAGCTTCCTGGGTGGGAGGTCACTGTGAGTGTGGCTCAGCTTCCTGGGTGGGAGGTCACTGTGAGTGTGGCTCAGCTTCCTGGGTGGGAGGTCACTGTGAGTGTGGCTCAGCTTCCTGGGTGGGAGGTCACTGTGAGTGTGGCTCAGCTTCCTGGGTGGGAGGTCACTGTGAGTGTGGCTCAGCTTCCTGGGTGGGAGGTCACTGTGAGTGTGGCTCAGCTTCCTGGGTCGGAGGTTACTGTGTGGCTCAGCTTCCTGGGTGGGAGGTTACTGTGTGGCTCAGCTTCCTGGGTGGGAGGTCACTGTGAGTGTGGCTCAGCTTCCTGGGTGGGAGGTCACTGTGAGTGTGGCTCAGCTTCCTGGGTGGGAGGTCACTGTGAGTGTGGCTCAGCTTCCTGGGTGGGAGGTGTGAGTGTGGCTCAGCTTCCTGGGTGGGAGGTCACTGTGAGTGTGGCTCAGCTTCCTGGGTGGGAGGTCCCTGTGAGTGTGGCTCAGCTTCCTGGGTGGGAGGTCCCTGTGAGTGTGGCTCAGCTTCCTGGGTGGGAGGTCCCTGTGAGTGTGGCTCAGCTTCCTGGGTGGGAGGTCACTGTGAGTGTGGCTCAGCTTCCTGGGTGGGAGGTCACTGTGAGTGTGGCTCAGCTTCCTGGGTGGGAGGTCACTGTGAGTGTGGCTCAGCTTCCTGGGAGGGAGGTCACTGTGAGCGTGGCTCAGCTTCCTCGGCGGGAGGTCACTGTGAGTGTGGCTCAGCTTCCTGGGTGGGAGGTTACTGTGTGGCTCAGCTTCCTGGGTGGGAGGTCACTGTGAGTGTGGCTCAGCTTCCTGGGTGGGAGGTCACTGTGAGTGTGGCTCAGCTTCCTGGGTCGGAGGTTACTGTGTGGCTCAGCTTCCTGGGTGGGAGGTCACTGTGTGGCTCAGCTTCCTGGGTGGGAGGTCACTGTGTGGCTCAGCTTCCTGGGTGGGAGGTCACTGTGTGGCTCAGCTTCCTGGGTGGGAGGTCACTGTGTGGCTCAGCTTCCTGGGTGGGAGGTCACTGTGAGTGTGGCTCAGCTTCCTGGGTGGGAGGTTACTGTGTGGCTCAGCTTCCTGGGTGGGAGGTCACTGTGTGGCTCAGCTTCCTGGGTGGGAGGTCACTGTGTGGCTCAGCTTCCTGGGTGGGAGGTCACTGTGTGGCTCAGCTTCCTGGGTGGGAGGTCACTGTGTGGCTCAGCGTCCTGGGTGGGAGGTCACTGTGTGGCTCAGCTTCCTGGGTGGGAGGTCACTGTGTGGCTCAGCTTCCTGGGTGGGAGGTCACTGTGTGGCTCAGCTTCCTGGGTGGGAGGTCACTGTGTGGCTCAGCTTCCTGGGTGGGAGGTCACTGTGTGGCTCAGCTTCCTGGGTGGGAGGTCACTGTGAGTGTGGCTCAGCTTCCTGGGTGGGAGGTCACTGTGAGTGTGGCTCAGCTTCCTGGGTGGGAGGTCACTGTGAGTGTGGCTCAGCTTCCTGGGTGGGAGGTCACTGTGAGTGTGGCTCAGCTTCCTGGGTGGGAGGTTACTGTGAGTGTGGCTCAGCTTCCTGGGTGGGAGGTCACTGTGTGGCTCAGCTTCCTGGGTGGGAGGTCACTGTGTGGCTCGGCTTCCTGGGTGGGAGGTCACTGTGTGGCTCAGCTTCCTTGGTGGGAGGTCACTGTGTGGCTCAGCTTCCTGGGTGAGGTCACTGTGAGTGTGGCTCAGCTTCCTGGGCGGGAGGTCACTGTGAGTGTGGCTCAGCTTCCTGGGCGGGAGGTCACTGTGAGTGTGGCTCAGCTTCCTGGGTGGGAGGTCACTGTGTGGCTCAGCTTCCTGGGTGGGAGGTCACTGTGAGTGTGGCTCAGCTTCCTGGGTGGGAGGTCACTGTGAGTGTGGCTCAGCTTCCTGGGTGGGAGGTTACTGTGTGGCTCAGCTTCCTGGGTGGGAGGTCACTGTGAGTGTGGCTCAGCTTCCTGGGTCGGAGGTCACTGTGAGTGTGGCTCAGCTTCCTGGGTGGGAGGTCACTGTGAGTGTGGCTCAGCTTCCTGGGTGGGAGGTCACTGTGAGTGTGGCTCAGCTTCCTGGGTGGGAGGTCACTGTGAGCGTGGCTCAGCTTCCTGGGCGGGAGGTCACTGTGAGTGTGGCTCAGCTTCCTGGGCGGGAGGTCACTGTGAGTGTGGCTCAGCTTCCTGGGTGGGAGGTCACTGTGTGGCTCAGCTTCCTGGGTGGGAGGTCACTGTGAGTGTGGCTCAGCTTCCTGGGTGGGAGGTCACTGTGAGTGTGGCTCAGCTTCCTGGGTGGGAGGTCACTGTGAGTGTGGCTCAGCTTCCTGGGTGGGAAGTTACTGTGAGTGTGGCTCAGCTTCCTGGGTGGGAGGTCACTGTGAGTGTGGCTCAGCTTCCTGGGTGGGAGGTTACTGTGTGGCTCAGCTTCCTGGTGGGAGGTCACTGTGAGTGTGGCTCAGCTTCCTGGGTGGGAGGTCACTGTGAGTGTGGCTCAGCTTCCTGGGTGAGAGGTCAATGTGAGCGTGGCTCAGCTTCCTGGGTGGGAGGTCACTGTGTGTGGCTCAGCTTCCTAGGTGGGAGGTCACTGTGAGTGTGGCTCAGCTTCCTGGGTAGGAGGTCAGGTTGTGTGTGGCTCAGCTTCCTGGGTGTGGCTCAGCTTCCTGGGTGGGAGGTCACTGTGAGTGTGGCTCAGCTTCCTGGGTGGGAGGTCACTGTGAGTGTGGCTCAGCTTCCTGGATGGGAGGTCACTGTGAGTGTGGCTCAGCTTCCTGGGTGGGAGGTCACTGTGAGTGTGGCTCAGCTTCCTGGGAGGGAGGTCACTGTGTGTGGCTCAGCTTCCTTGGTGGGAGGTCACTGTGAGTGTGGCTCAGCTTCCTGGGTGGGAGGTCACCATGAGTGTGGCTCAGCTTCCTGGGTGGGAGGTCACTGTAAGTGTGGCTCAGCTTCCTGGGTGGGAGGTCACTGTGAGTGTGGCTCAGCTTCCTGGGCGGGAGGTCACTGTGAGTGTGGCTCAGCTTCCTGGGAGGGAGGTCACTGTGTGTGGCTCAGCTTCCTGGGTGGGAGGTCACTGTGAGTGTGGCTCAGCTTCCTGGGTGGGAGGTCACTGTGAGTGTGGCTCAGCTTCCTGGGTGGGAGGTCACTGTGAGTGTGGCTCAGCTTCCTGGGTGGGAGGTCACTGTGAGTGTGGCTCAGCTTCCTGGGTGGGAGGTCACTGTGAGTGTGGCTCAGCTTCCTGGGTGGGAGGTCACTGTGAGTGTGGCTCAGCTTCCTGGGTGGGAGGTCACTGTGAGTGTGGCTCAGCTTCCTGGGTGGGAGGTCACTGTGAGTGTGGCTCAGCTTCCTGGGTGGGAGGTCACTGTGAGTGTGGCTCAGCTTCCTGGGTGGGAGGTCACTGTGAGTGTGGCTCAGCTTCCTGGGTGGGAGGTCACTGTGAGTGTGGCTCAGCTTCCTGGGTGGGAGGTCACTGTGAGTGTGGCTCAGCTTCCTGGGTGGGAGGTCACTGTGAGTGTGGCTCAGCTTCCTGGGTGGGAGGTCACTGTGAGTGTGGCTCAGCTTCCTGGGTGGGAGGTCACTGTGAGTGTGGCTCAGCTTCCTGGGTGGGAGGTCACTGTGAGTGTGGCTCAGCTTCCTGGGTGGGAGGTCACTGTGAGTGTGGCTCAGCTTCCTGGGTGGGAGGTCACTGTGAGGTCAGCTTCCTGGGAGGTGAGTGTGGCTCAGCTTCCTGGGTGGGAGGTCACTGTGAGTGTGGCTCAGCTTCCTGGGTGGGAGGTCACTGTGAGTGTGGCTCAGCTTCCTGGGTGGGAGGTCACTGTGAGTGTGGCTCAGCTTCCTGGGTGGGAGGTCACTGTGAGTGTGGCTCAGCTTCCTGGGTGGGAGGTCACTGTGAGTGTGGCTCAGCTTCCTGGGTGGGAGGTCACTGTGAGTGTGGCTCAGCTTCCTGGGTGGGAGGTCAGTGTGAGTGTGGCTCAGCTTCCTGGGTGGGAGGTCAGTGTGAGTGTGGCTCAGCTTCCTGGGTGGGAGGTCAGTGTGAGTGTGGCTCAGCTTATTGGGTGGGAGGTCACTGTGAGTGTGGCTCAGCTTCCTGGGTCGGAGGTCACTATGAGTGTGGCTCAGCTTCCTGGGTGGGAGGTCACTGTGAGCGTGGCTCAGCTTCCTGGGTGGAAGGTCACTATGAGTGTGGCTCAGCTTCCTGGGTGGGAGGTCACTGTGAGTGTGGCTCAGCTTCCTGGGTGGGAGGTCACTGTGAACGTGGCTCAGCTTCCTGGGTGGGAGGTCACTGTGAGCGTGGCTCAGCTTCCTGGGTGGGAGGTCACTGTGAGCGTGGCTCAGCTTCCTGGGTGGGAGGTCACTGTGAGTGTGGCTCAGCTTCCTGGGTGGAGGGTCTCTGTGAGCGTGGCTCAGCTTCCTGGGTGGGAGGTCACTGTGAGTGTGGCTCAGCTTCCTGGTGGGAGGTCACTGTGAGTGTGGCTCAGCTTCCTGGGTGGGAGGTCACTGTGAGTGTGGCTCAGCTTCCTGGGTGGGAGGTCACTGTGAGCGTGGCTCAGCTTCCTGGGTGGGAGGTCACTGTGAGCGTGGCTCAGCTTCCTGGGTCGGAGGTCACTCTGAGTGTGGCTCACCTTCCTGGTGGGAGGTCACTGTGAGTGTGGCTCAGCTTCCTGGGTGGGAGGTCACTGTGAGTGTGGCTCAGCTTCCTGGGTGGGAGGTCACTGTGAGTGTGGCTCAGCTTCCTGGGTGGGAGGTCACTGTGAGCGTGGCTCAGCTTCCTGGGTGGGAGGTCACTGTGAGCGTGGCTCAGCTTCCTGGGTCGGAGGTCACACTGAGTGTGGCTCAGCTTCCTGGTGGGAGGTCACTGTGAGTGTGGCTCAGCTTCCTGGGTGGGAGGTCACTGTGAGTGTGGCTCAGCTTCCTGGGTGGGAGGTCACTGTGAGCGTGGCTCAGCTTCCTAGGTGGGAGGTCACTGTGAGCGTGGCTCAGCTTCCTGGGTGGGAGGTCACTGTGAGCGTGGCTCAGCTTCCTGGGTCGGAGGTCACTCTGAGAGTGGCTCAGATTCCTGGGTGGGAGGTCACTGTGAGTGTGGCTCACCTTCCTGGGTGGGAGGTCACTGTGAGCGTGGCTCAGCTTCCTGGGTGGGAGGTCACTGTGAGTGTGGCTCAGCTTTCTGGGTGGGAGGTCACTGTGAGCGTGGCTCAGCTTCCTGGGTGGAAGGTCACTGTGAGCGTGGCTCAGCTTCCTGGGTGGGAGGTCACTGTGAGTGTGGCTCAGCTTCCTGGGTGGGAGGCCACTGTGAGTGTGGCTCAGCTTCCTGGGTGGGAGGTCACTGTGAGTGTGGCTCAGCTTCCTGGGTGGGAGGTCACTGTGAGTGTGGCTCAGCTTCCTGGGTGGGAGGTCACTGTGAGCGTGGCTCAGCTTCCTGGGTGGGAGGTCACTGTGAGCGTGGCTCAGCTTCCTGGGTGGGAGGTTACTGTGAGCGTGGCTCAGCTTCCTGGTGGGAGGTCACTGTGAGCGTGGCTCAGCTTCCTGGGTGGGAGGTCACTGTGAGTGTGGCTCAGCTTCCTGGGTGGGAGGTCACTGTGAGCGTGGCTCAGCTTCCTGGGTGGGAGGTCACTGTGAGCGTGGCTCAGCTTCCTGGGTGGGGGATCACTGTGAGTGTGGCTCAGCTTCCTGGGTGGGAGGTCACTGTGAGTGTGGCTCAGCTTCTTGGTGGGAGGTCACTGTGAGCGTGGCTCAGCTTCCTGGGTGGGAGGTCACTGTGAGTGTGGCTCAGCTTCCTGGGTGGGAGGTCACTGTGAGTGTGGCTCAGCTTCCTGGGTGGGAGGTCACTGTGAGCGTGGCTCAGCTTCCTGGGTGGGAGGTCACTGTGAGCGTGGCTCAGCTTCCTGGGTGGGAGGTCACTGTGAGTGTGGCTCAGCTTCCTGGGTGGGAGGTCACTGTGAGCGTGGCTCAGCTTCCTGGGTGAAAGGTCACTGTGAGCGTGGCTCAGCTTCCTGGGTGGGGGATCACTGTGAGTGTGGCTCTGCTTCCTGGGTGGGAGGTCACTGTGAGTGTGGCTCAGCTTCCTGGGTGGGAGGTCACTGTGAGTATGGCTCAGCTTCCTGGGTGGGAGGTCACTGTGAGTGTGGCTCAGCTTCCTGGGTGAGAGGTCAATGTGAGCGTGGCTCAGCTTCCTGGGTTGGAGGTCACTGTGAGCGTGGCTCAGCTTCCTGGGTGGGAGGTCACTGTAAGCGTGGCTCAGCTTCCTTGGTCGGAGGTCACTGTGAGTGTGGCTCAGCTTCCTGGGTGGTAGGTCACTGTGAGTGTGGCTCAGCTTCCTGGGTGGGAGGTCACTGTGAGTGTGGCTCAGCTTCCTGGGTGGGAGGTCACTGTGAGCGTGGCTCAGCTTCCGGGGTGGAAGGTCACTGCGAGTGTGGCTCAGCTTCCTGGGTGGGAGGTCACTGTGAGTGTGGCTCAGCTTCCTAGGTGGGAGGTCACTGTGAGCGTGGCTCAGCTTCCTCGGCGGGAGGTCACTGTGAGTGTGGCTCAGCTTCCTGGGTGGGAGGTCACTGTGAGTGTGGCTCAGCTTCCGGGGTGGGAGGTCACTGTGAGTGTGGCTCAGCTTCCTGGGTGGGAGGTCACTGTGAGCGTGGCTCAGCTTCCTGGGTGGGAGGTCACTGTGAGCGTGGCTCAGCTTCCTGGGTGGGAGGTTACTGTGAGCGTGGCTCAGCTTCCTGGTGGGAGGTCACTGTGAGCGTGGCTCAGCTTCCTGGGTGGGAGGTCACTGTGAGTGTGGCTCAGCTTCCTGGGTGGGAGGTCACTGTGAGTGTGGCTCAGCTTCCTGGGTGGGAGGTCACTGTGAGCGTGGCTCAGCTTCCTGGGTGGGGGGTCACTGTGAGTGTGGCTCAGCTTCCTGGGTAGGAGGTCATTGTGAGTTAGGCTCAGCTTCCTGGGTGCCTGGGTGGGAGGTCACTGTGAGTGTGGCTCAGCTTCCTGGGTGGGAGGTCACTGTGAGTGTGGCTCAGCTTCCTGGATTGGAGGTCACTGTGAGCGTGGCTCAGCTTTCTGGGAGGGAGGTCACTGTGAGCGTGGCTCAGCTTCCTGGGAGGGAGGTCACTGTGATCGTGGCTCAGCTTCCTGGGTGGGAGGTCACTGTGAGTGTGGCTCAGCTTCCTGGGTGGGAGGTCACCATGAGTGTGGCTCAGCTTCCTGGGTGGGAGGTCACTGTGAGTGTGGTTCAGCTTCCTGGGTGGGAGGTCACTGTGAGCGTGGCTCAGCTTTATGGGTGGGAGGTCACTGTGAGTGTGGCTCAGCTTCCTGGGTGGGAGGTCACTGTGAGTGTGGCTCAGCTTCCTGGGTGGGTAGGTCACTGTGAGTGTGGCTCAGATTCCTGGGTGGGAGATCACTGTGAGTGTAGCTCAGCTTCCTGGGTGGGAGGTCACTGTGAGCGTGGCTCAGCTTCCTGGGTGGGAGGTCACTGTGAGTGTGGCTCAGCTTCCTGGGTGGGAGGTCACTGTGAGTGTGGCTCAGCTTCCTGGGTGGGAGGTCACTGTGAGTGTGGCTCAGATTCCTGGGTGGGAGGTCACTGTGAGCGTGGCTCAGCTTCCTGGGTGGGAGGTCACTGTGAGCGTGGCTCAGCTTCCTGGGCGGGAGGTCACTGTGAGCGTGGCTCAGCTTCCTGGGTGGGAGGTCACTGTGAGCGTGGCTTAGCTCCATGAGTGGGAGGTCACTGGGAGTGTGGCTCAGCTTCCTGGGTGGGAGGTCACGATGAGTGTGGCTCAGCTTCATGGGTGGGAGGTCACTGTAAGTGTGGCTCAGCTCCCTGGGTGGGAGGTCACTGTGAGTGTGGCTCAGCTTCCTAGGTGGGAGGTCACTGTGAGTGTGGCTCAGTTTCCTGGGTGGGAGGTCACCATGAGTGTGGCTCAGCTTCCTGGATGGGAGGTCACTGTGAGTGTGGCTCAGCTCCCTGGGCGGGAGGTCACCGTGAGTGTGGCTCAGCTCCCTGGGAGGGAAGCCACCGTGAGTGTGGCTCAGCTGCCTGGGTGAGAGGTCACCGTGAGTGTGGCTCAGCTCCCTGGGAGGGAGGTCACCGTGAGTGTGGCTCAGCTCCCTGGATGGGAGGTCACCGTTAGTGTTGCTCAGCTCCCTTGGTGGGAGGTCACCATGAGTGTGGCTCAGCTTCCTGGGAGGGAGGTCACCGTGAGTGCGGCTCAGCTTCCTGGGTGGGAGGTCACCGTGAGTGTGACTCAGCTCCCTGGATGGGAGGTCACCGTGAGCGTGGCTCTGCTCCCTGAGTGGTAGGTCACCGTGAGCGTGGCTCAGCTCCCTGAGTGGTAGGTCACAGTGAGCGTGGCTCAGCTCCCTGTGAGGAAGGTCACCGTGAGCGTGGTTCAGCTCCCTGGGTGGGAGGTCACCGTGAGCGTGGTTCAGCTCCCTGGGTGGGAGGTCACCGTGAGCGTGGCTCAGCTTCCTGGGTGGAAGGTCACCGTGTGTGTGGCTCAGCTCCCTGGGTGGAAGGTCACCGTGAGTGTGGCTCAGCTCCCTGGGTGGGAGGTCACCATGAGTGTGGCTCAGCTCCCTAAGTGGGAGGTCACCATGAGCGTGGCTCAGCTCCCTGGGTGGGAGGTCACCATGAGCGTGGCTCAGCTCCCTGGGTGGGAGGTCACAATGAGCGTGGCTCAGCTCCCTTGGTAGGAGGTCACCGTGAGCGTGGCTCAGCTCCCTGGATGGGAGTTCACTGTGAGTGTGGCTCAGCTCCCTGGGCGGGAGGTCACCGTGAGTGTGGCTCAGCTCCCTGGATGGGAGGTCACCGTTAGTGTTGCTCAGCTCCCTTGGTGGGAGGTCACCATGAGTGTGGCTCAGCTTCCTGGGAGGGAGGTCACCGTGAGTGTGGCTCAGCTCCCTTGGTGGGAGGTCGCCATGAGTGTGGCTCAGCTTCCTGGGAGGGAGGTCACCGTGAGTGTGGCTCAGCTTCCTGGGTTGGAGGTCACCGTGAGTGTGAGTCAGCTCCCTGGATGGGAGGTCACCGTGAGCGTGGCTCTGCTCCCTGAGTGGTAGGTCACCGTGAGCGTGGCTCTGCTCCCTGAGTGGTAGGTCACCGTGAGCGTGGCTCAGCTCCCTGAGTGGTAGGTCACCGTGAGCGTGGCTCAGCTTCCTGGGTGGAAGGTCACCGTGAGTGTGGTTCAGCTCCCTGGGTGGGAGGTCACAATGAGCTTGGCTCAGCTCCCTGGGTAGGAGGTCTCCGTGAGCGTGGCTCAGCTCCCTGAGTGGGAGGTCACCATGAGCGTGGCTCAGCTCCCTGGGTGGGAGGTCACCGTGAGCGTGGCTCAGCTCCCTGGGTGGGAGGTCACCGTGAGCGTGGCTCAACTCCCTGGGTGGGAGGTCACCGTGAGTGTGGCTCAGCTTCCTGGGTGGGAGGTCACTGTGAGCGTGGCTCAGCTTCCTGGGTGGGAGGTCACTGTGAGTGTGGCTCAGCTTCCTGGGTGGGAGGTCACTGTGAGTGTGGCTCAGCTTCCTGGGTGGGAGGTCACTGTGAGTGTGGCTCAGCTTCCTGGGTGGGAGGTCACTGTGAGTGTGGCTCAGCTTCCTGGGTGGGAGGTCACTGTGAGTGTGGCTCAGCTTCCTGGGTGGGAGGTCACTGTGAGTGTGGCTCAGCTTCCTGGGTGGGAGGTCACTGTGAGTGTGGCTCAGCTTCCTGGGTGGGAGGTCACTGTGAGTGTGGCTCAGCTTCCTGGGTGGGAGGTCACTGTGAGCGTGGCTCAGCTTCCTGGGTGGGAGGTCACTGTGAGTGTGGCTCAGCTTCCTGGGTGGGAGGTCACTGTGAGCGTGGCTCAGCTCTCTGGGTGGGAGGTCACCATGAGTGTGGCTCAGCTCCCTGGGTGGGAGGTCACCATGAGTGTGGCTCAGCTCCCTGGGTGGGAGGTCACCATGAGTGTGGCTCAGCTCCCTGGGTGGGAGGTCACCGATATTAAGTTATTTTCTATATATTTTGAATTTATTATTTCAGTTCCTCCTAATTATCAATAATGTTATAAATGGCTTTGATTTATTTTGTTAAGGTTGCAGAGTTAGGTTTATAAATGGAGTTAGACAATTAACCAGAGACATCATCCACATATTTACACAAATTATCCCTATCATACTTCTATTTAATACTTTTGTTTTAATTACTTTACGAATAAATTACTATTGGCAGGTAAAAGGGATGTCCCACTGACTGTAGATATATTTAACTGTAATATTTATCATTGTAAACAAACTTTGCACCAATAACTTCAAGTTTAACAAGAAGCCAAGTTGTTGTTTACTCTGGCAATGATGAATTATTGCAACATAGATCTTCAGGGAGACAACTTCATGACATCAACAATGATGAATTATTGCAACATAGATCTTCAGGGAGACAACTTCATGACATCAACAATGATGAATTATTGCAACATAGATCTTCAGGGAGACAACTTCATGACATCAACAATGTCTTTTGTAAATAATGATTCAACGTTAAACATAATCATACTGTAATTATTAAGATCAGATACGATAATTAATGTGGCCACGAAATCATTATTAATATTAGCACAGTTCTCAGTATATTAGCACAGTTCTCAGTATATTAGCACAGTTCTCAGTATATTAGCACAGTTCTCAGTATATTAGCACAGTTCTCAGTATATTAGCACAGTTCTCAGTATATTAGCACAGTTCTCAGTATATTAGCACAGTTCTCAGTATATTAGCACAGGACTCAGTATATTAGCACAGTTCTCAGTATATTAGCACAGTTCTCAGTATATTAGCACAGTTCTCAGTATATTAGCACAGTTCTCAGTATATTAGCACAGTTCTCAGTATATTAGCACAGTTCTCAGTATATTAGCGCAGTTCTCAGTATATTAGCACAGTTCTCAGTATATTAGCACAGTTCTCAGTATATTAGCACAGTTCTCAGTATATTAGCGCAGTTCTCAGTATATTAGCACAGTTCTCAGTATATTAGCACAGTTCTCAGTATATTAGCGCAGTTCTCAGTATATTAGCACAGTTCTCAGTATATTAGCACAGGTCTCAGTATATTAGCACAGTTCTCAGTATATTAGCACAGTTCTCAGTATATTAGCACAGTTCTCAGTATATTAGCACAGTTCTCAGTATATTAGCACAGTTCTCAGTATATTAGCACAGTTCTCAGTATATTAGCACAGTTCTCAGTATATTAGCACAGGACTCAGTATATTAGCACAGTTCTCAGTATATTAGCACAGTTCTCAGTATATTAGCACAGTTCTCAGTATATTAGCACAGTTCTCAGTATATTAGCACAGTTCTCAGTATATTAGCACAGTTCTCAGTATATTAGCACAGTTCTCAGTATAGCGCAGTTCTCAGTATATTAGCACAGTTCTCAGTATATTAGCACAGTTCTCAGTATATTAGCACAGTTCTCAGTATATTAGCACAGTTCACAGTATATTAGCACAGTTCTCAGTATATTAGCACAGTTCTCAGTATATTAGCACAGTTCTCAGTATATTAGCACAGGTCTCAGTATATTAGCACAGTTCTCAGTATATTAGCACAGTTCTCAGTATATTAGCACAGTTCTCAGTATATTAGCACAGTTCTCAGTATATTAGCACAGGACTCAGTATATTAGCACAGTTCTCAGTATATTAGCACAGTTCTCAGTATATTAGCACAGTTCTCAGTATATTAGCACAGTTCTCAGTATATTAGCACAGGACTCAGTATATTAGCACAGTTCTCAGTATATTAGCACAGGACTCAGTATATTAGCACAGTTCTCAGTATATTAGCACAGTTCTCAGTATATTAGCACAGTTCTCAGTATATTTGCACAGTTCTCAGTATATTAGCACAGTTCTCAGTATATTAGCACAGTTCTCAGTATATTAGCACAGTTCTCAGTATATTAGCACTCAGTATATTAGCACAGTTCTCAGTATATTAGCACAGTTCTCAGTATATTAGCACAGTTCTCAGTATATTAGCACAGTTCTCAGTATATTAGCACAGTTCTCAGTATATTAGCACAGTTCTCAGTATATTAGCACAGTTCTCAGTATATTAGCACAGTTCTCAGTATATTAGCACAGTTCTCAGTATATTAGCACAGTTCTCAGTATATTAGCACAGTTCTCAGTATATTAGCACAGTTCTCAGTATATTAGCACAGTTCTCAGTATATTAGCACAGGACTCAGTATATTAGCACAGTTCTCAGTATATTAGCACAGTTCTCAGTATATTAGCACAGGACTCAGTATATTAGCACAGTTCTCAGTATATTAGCACAGTTCTCAGTATATTAGCACAGGACTCAGTATATTAGAACAGTTCTCAGTATATTAACACAGGTCTCAGTATATTAGCACAGGTCTCAGTATATTACCACAGGACTCAGTATATTAGCACAGTTCTCAGTATATTAACACAGGACTCAGTATATTAGCACAGTTCTCAGTATATTAGCACAGGACTCAGTATATTAGCACAGTTCTCAGTATATTAGCACAGGTCTCAGTATATTAGCACAGGACTCAGTATATTAGCACAGTTCTCAGTATATTAGCACAGGTCTCAGTATATTAGCACAGGACTCAGTATATTAGCACAGTTCTCAGTATATTAGCACAGGTCTCAGTATATTAGCACAGTTCTCAGTATATTAGCACAGTTCTCAGTATATTAGCACAGGACTCAGTATATTAGCACAGTTCTCAGTATATTAGCACAGGTCTCAGTATATTAGCACAGGACTCAGTATATTAGCACAGTTCTCAGTATATTAGCACAGGTCTCAGTATATTAGCACAGGACTCAGTATATTAGCACAGTTCTCAGTATATTAGCACAGGTCTCAGTATATTAGCACAGGACTCAGTATATTAGCACAGTTCTCAGTATATTAGCACAGGTCTCAGTATATTAGCACAGGACTCAGTATATTAGCACAGGACTCAGTATATTAGCACAGTTCTCAGTATATTAGCACAGTTCTCAGTATATTAGCACAGGTCTCAGTATATTAGCACAGTTCTCAGTATATTAGCACAGTTCTCAGTATATTAGCACAGTTCTCAGTATATTAGCACAGTTCTCAGTATATTAGCACAGTTCTCAGTATATTAGCACAGGTCTCAGTATATTAGCACAGTTCTCAGTATATTACCACAGTTCTCAGTATATTAGCACAGTTCTCAGTATATTAGCACAGTTCTCAGTATATTAGCACAGTTCTCAGTATATTAGAACAGTTCTCAGTATATTAGCACAGTTCTCAGTATATTACCACAGTTCTCAGTATATTAGCGCAGTTCTCAGTATATTAGCACAGTTCTCAGTATATTAGCACAGTTCTCAGTATATTAGCACAGTTCTCAGTATATTAGCACAGTTCTCAGTATATTACCACAGTTCTCAGTATATTATCACAGTTCTCAGTATATTACCACAGTTCTCAGTATATTAGCACAGTTCTCAGTATATTAGCACAGTTCTCAGTATATTAGCACAGTTCTCAGTATATTAGCACAGTTCTCAGTATATTAGCACAGTTCTCAGTATATTACCACAGTTCTCAGTATATTAGCACAGTTCTCAGTATATTACCACAGTTCTCAGTATATTAGCACAGTTCTCAGTATATTAGCACAGTTCTCAGTATATTAGCACAGTTCTCAGTATATTAGCACAGTTCTCAGTATATTACCACAGTTCTCAGTATATTAGCACAGTTCTCAGTATATTAGCACAGTTCTCAGTATATTAGCACAGTTCTCAGTATATTACCACAGTTCTCAGTATATTAGCACAGTTCTCAGTATATTAGCACAGTTCTCAGTATATTAGCACAGTTCTCAGTATATTAGCACAGTTCTCAGTATATTAGCACAGTTCTCAGTATATTAGCACAGGACTCAGTATATTAGCACAGTTCTCAGTATATTAGCACAGGTCTCAGTATATTAGCACAGGACTCAGTATATTAGCACAGTTCTCAGTATATTAGAACAGGTCTCAGTATATTAGCTCAGGACTCAGTATATTAGCACAGTTCTCAGTATATTAGCACAGGTCTCAGTATATTAGCACAGGACTCAGTATATTAGCACAGTTCTCAGTATATTAGCACAGGACTCAGTATATTAGCACAGTTCTCAATATATTAGCACAAGACTCAGTATATTAGCACAGTTCTCAGTATATTAGCACAGGTCTCAGTATATTAGCACAGGACTCAGTATATTAGCACAGTTCTCAGTATATTAGCACAGGTCTCAGTATATTAGCACAGGACTCAGTATATTAGCACAGTTCTCAGTATATTAGCACAGGTCTCAGTATATTAGCACAGGACTCAGTATATTAGCACAGTTCTCAGTATATTAGCACAGGTCTCAGTATATTAGCACAGTTCTCAGTATATTAGCACAGTTCTCAGTATATTAGCACAGGACTCAGTATATTAGCACAGTTCTCAGTATATTAGCACAGGTCTCAGTATATTAGCACAGGACTCAGTATATTAGCACAGTTCTCAGTATATTAGCACAGGTCTCAGTATATTAGCACAGGAGTCAGTATATTAGCACAGTTCTCAGTATATTAGCACAGGTCTCAGTATATTAGCACAGGACTCAGTATATTAGCACAGTTCTCAGTATATTAGCACAGGTCTCAGTATATTAGCACAGGACTCAGTATATTAGCACAGGACTCAGTATATTAGCACAGTTCTCAGTATATTAGCACAGTTCTCAGTATATTACCACAGTTCTCAGTATATTAGCGCAGTTCTCAGTATATTAGCACAGTTCTCAGCATATTAGCGCAGTTCTCAGTATATTAGCACAGTTCTCAGTATATTACCACAGTTCTCAGTATATTAGCGCAGTTCTCAGTATATTAGCGCAGTTCTCAGTATATTAGCGCAGTTCTCAGTATATTAGCACAGTTCTCAGTATATTAGCGCAGTTCTCAGTATATTAGCGCAGTTCTCAGTATATTAGCACAGTTCTCAGTATATTAGCACAGTTCTCAGTATATTAGCACAGTTCTCAGTATATTAGCACAGTTCTCAGTATATTAGCACAGGTCTCAGTATATTAGCACAGTTCTCAGTATATTAGCACAGTTCTCAGTATATTAGCACAGTTCTCAGTATATTAGCACAGTTCTCAGTATATTAGCGCAGTTCTCAGTATATTAGCACAGTTCTCAGTATATTAGCACAGGTCTCAGTATATTAGCACAGTTCTCAGTATATTACCACAGTTCTCAGTATATTAGCACAGTTCTCAGTATATTAGCACAGTTCTCAGTATATTAGCACAGTTCTCAGTATATTAGAACAGTTCTCAGTATATTAGCACAGTTCTCAGTATATTACCACAGTTCTCAGTATATTAGCGCAGTTCTCAGTATATTAGCACAGTTCTCAGTATATTAGCACAGTTCTCAGTATATTGGCACAGTTCTCAGTATATTAGCACAGTTCTCAGTATATTACCACAGTTCTCAGTATATTAGCACAGTTCTCAGTATATTACCACAGTTCTCAGTATATTAGCACAGTTCTCAGTATATTAGCACAGTTCTCAGTATATTAGCACAGTTCTCAGTATATTAGCACAGTTCTCAGTATATTAGCACAGTTCTCAGTATATTAGCGCAGTTCTCAGTATATTAGCACAGTTCTCAGTATATTAGCACAGTTCTCAGTATATTAGCACAGTTCTCAGTATATTAGCACAGTTCTCAGTATATTAGCACAGTTCTCAGTATATTACCACAGTTCTCAGTATATTAGCACAGTTCTCAGTATATTAGCACAGTTCTCAGTATATTAGCACAGTTCTCAGTATATTAGCACAGTTCTCAGTATATTAGCGCAGTTCTCAGTATATTAGCACAGTTCTCAGTATATTAGCACAGTTCTCAGTATATTAGCACAGTTCTCAGTATATTAGCACAGTTCTCAGTATATTAGCACAGTTCTCAGTATATTTCCACAGTTCTCAGTATATTACCACAGTTCTCAGCATATTAGCGCAGTTCTCAGTATATTAGCACAGTTCTCAGTATATTAGCACAGTTCTCAGTATATTACCACAGTTCTCAGTATATTAGCGCAGTTCTCAGTATATTAGTTCTCAGTATATTACCACAGTTCTCAGTATATTAGCGCAGTTCTCAGTATATTAGCACAGTTCTCAGTATATTAGCACAGGTCTCAGTATATTAGCACAGGACTCAGTATATTAGCACAGTTCTCAGTATATTAGCACAGGTCTCAGTATATTAGCACAGGACTCAGTATATTAGCACAGTTCTCAGTATATTAGCACATGACTCAGTATATTAGCACAGTTCTCAGTATATTAGCACAGGTCTCAGTATATTAGCACAGGACTCAGTATATTAGCACAGTTCTCAGTATATTAGCACAGGTCTCAGTATATTAGCACAGGACTCAGTATATTAGCACAGTTCTCAGTATATTAGCACAGGTCTCAGTATATTAGCACAGGACTCAGTATATTAGCACAGTTCTCAGTATATTAGCACAGGTCTCAGTATATTAGCACAGTTCTCAGTATATTAGCACAGTTCTCAGTATATTAGCACAGTTCTCAGTATATTACCACAGTTCTCAGTATATTAGCACAGTTCTCAGTATATTACCACAGTTCTCAGTATATTAGCACAGTTCTCAGTATATTAGCACAGTTCTCAGTATATTAGCACAGTTCTCAGTATATTAGCACAGTTCTCAGTATATTAGCACAGTTCTCAGTATATTAGCACAGTTCTCAGTATATTACCACAGTTCTCAGTATATTTGCACAGTTCTCAGTATATTAGCACAGTTCTCAGTATATTAGCACAGTTCTCAGTATATTAGCACAGTTCTCAGTATATTAGCGCAGTTCTCAGTATATTAGCACAGTTCTCAGTATATTAGCACAGTTCTCAGTATATTAGCACAGTTCTCAGTATATTAGCACAGTTCTCAGTATATTAGCACAGTTCTCAGTATATTACCACAGTTCTCAGTATATTACCACAGTTCTCAGTATATTAGCGCAGTTCTCAGTATATTAGCACAGTTCTCAGTATATTAGCACAGTTCTCAGTATATTACCACAGTTCTCAGTATATTAGCGCAGTTCTCAGTATATTTGTTCTCAGTATATTACCACAGTTCTCAGTATATTAGCGCAGTTCTCAGTATATTAGCACAGTTCTCAGTATATTAGCACAGGTCTCAGTATATTAGCACAGGACTCAGTATATTAGCACAGTTCTCAGTATATTAGCACAGGTCTCAGTATATTAGCACAGGACTCAGTATATTAGCACAGTTCTCAGTATATTAGCACATGACTCAGTATATTAGCACAGTTCTCAGTATATTAGCACAGGTCTCAGTATATTAGCACAGGACTCAGTATATTAGCACAGTTCTCAGTATATTAGCACAGGTCTCAGTATATTAGCACAGGACTCAGTATATTAGCACAGTTCTCAGTATATTAACACAGGACTCAGTATATTAACACATGACTCAGTATATTAGCACAGTTCTCAGTATATTAGCACAGGACTCAGTATATTAGCACAGTTCTCAGTATATTAGCACAGTTCTCAGTATATTAGCACAGGACTCAGTATATTAGCACAGTTCTCAGTATATTAGCACAGTTCTCAGTATATTAGCACAGTTCTCAGTATATTAGCACAGTTCTCAGTATATTAGCACAGGTTTCAGTATATTAGCACAGTTCTCAGTATATTAGCACAGGTTTCAGTATATTAGCACAGGTCTCAGTATATTAGCACAGGTTTCAGTATATTAGCACAGGTTTCAGTATATTAGCACAGGTCTCAGTATATTAGCACAGTTCTCAGTATATTAGCACAGGTCTCAGTATATTAGCACAGTTCTCAGTATATTAGCACAGGTCTCGGTATATTAGCACAGTTCTCAATATATTAGCACAGTTCTCAATATATTACCACAGTTCTCAGTATATTACCACAGTTCTCAGTATATTAGCACAGTTCTCAGTATATTAGCACAGTTCTCAGTATATTAGCACAGTTCTCAGTATATTAGCACAGGACTCGGTATATTAGCGCAGGTCTCAGTATATTAGCGCAGGTCTCAGTATATTAGCGCAGGTCTCAGTATATTAGCGCAGGTCTCAGTATATTATGACAGCTCTCAGTATATTAGCACAGGTCTCAATATATTAGCGCAGGTCTCAGTATATTAGGACAGCTCTCAGTACATTAGCGCAGGTCTCAGTATATTAGCACAGGTCTCAGTATATTAGCGCAGGTCTCAGTATATTAGGACAGCTCTCAGTATATTAACACAGGTCTCAGTATATTAGCGCAGGTCTCAGTATATTAGCACAGGACTCAGTATATTAGGACAGCACTCAGTATATTAGCACAGGCCTAAGTATATTAGCACAGGTCTCAGTATATTAGCACAGGTCTCAGTATATTAGAGCAGGTCTCAGTATATTAGCACAGGTTTCAGTATATTAGCACAGTTCTCAGTATATTAGCGCAGGTATCAGTATATTAGCACAGTTCTCAGTATATTAGCCCAGGTCTCAGTATATTAGCACAGGTCTCAGTATATTAGCACAGGTTTCAGTATATTAGCACAGGACTCAGTATATTAGCACAGGTCTCAGTATATTAGCACAGTTCTCAGTATATTAGCACAGGACTCAGTATATTAGCACAGGACTCAGTATATTAGCACAGAACTCAGTATATTAGCACAGGAATCAGTATATTAGCTCAGGTTTCAGTATATTAGCACAGGTCTCAGTATATTAGCACAGGTTTCAGTATAATAGCACAGGTCTCAGTATATTAACACAGAACTCAGTATATTAACACAGGTCTCAGTATATTAACACAGAACACAGTATATTAACACAGAACTCAGTATATTAACACAGAACTCAGTACATTAACATAGGACTCAGTATATTAACACAAAACTCAGTATATTAACACAGTTCTCAATATATTAACACAGTTCTCAGTATATTAACACAGGACTCAGTATATTAACACAGGACTCAGTATATTAACACAGGACTCAGTATATTAACACAGGACTCAGTATATTAACACAGGACTCAGTATATTAACACAGGACTCAGTATATTAACACAGGACTCAGTATATTAACACAGGACTCAGTATATTAACACAGGACTCAGTATGTTAACACAGAACTCAGTATATTAACACAGAACTCAGTATATTAACACAGGACTCAGTATATTAACACAGAACTCAGTATATTAGCACAGGACTCAGTATATTAACACAGAACTCAGTATATTAACACAGAACTCAGTATATTAACACAGAACTCAGTATATTAACACAGGACTCAGTATATTAACACAGGACTCAGTATATTAACACAGGACTCAGTATATTAACACAGGACTCAGTATATTAACACAGGACTCAGTATATTAACACAGGGCTCAGTATATTAACACAGAACTAGTATATTAACACAGAACTCAGTATATTAACACAGAACTCAGTATATTAACGCAGGACTCAGTATATTTACACAGAACTCAGTATATTAACACAGAACTCAGTATATTAACACAGAACTCAGTATATTAACACAGAACTCAGTATATTAACACAGAACTCAGTATATTAACACAGGACTCAGTATATTAACACAGGACTCAGTATATTAACACAGGTTTCAGTATATTTACAAGCCAACTCAAAAATTTATATTCAACTAAACCAATGGCACTAAATATGACTAGTTAATTATCATGATTTTTTAACTAATTCATCAATATCTCAGCAGTTTTTACATTGTTCATTAAAACTCTCTAATTAGTTTTTATTATTATCACTTATCTTTGTAGTAATATTGTTCATAAGGCAACCATCCAGTGTATAATATTAACCATTAATCTTACTTAAACAATCCACAGTTGTTTAAGATTCATTCCTTCATGAAGTTTAGGCATATTCATTTGAATTATATACCAACCAAAAAAAACCTACCCCCCCCTACAAAAAAAGGCACAGTGGGAGACTGAGTTTACTTAGGCATAATTTCCCATATAATTCTATTCCAGGCTGCAATAAACAGTAATTGACTGACTTCCAGGTGAACACCTGGAAGAATAATAATAATAATAATAATAATAATATTTATTTCTATAAGTACATGATACAACTTATATAGACCATAGTTGACATCAATGATATACTGTACACAAAGCCCCTGGTTATGCAGAGTATTTCATGCTACTTAGAATAATCTTGTCCCCCAAGGTGCGACCCACACCAGTCAGTTAACACCCAGACACCTACTTGCTGCTAGGTGAACGAGACAGCAGGTGCAAGGTAACACACCCAATGTTTAAAGGACGACCACGGACACTCAGTTTGTCAGCTATGTCCACTACCAACCGAGATTGCTCAGGATTTAACCCGGGTTGTTCAGTTGTGAGCAAACCGAGCTACCACTGTGATATTAGAGGGTCAGTGGTGAGAAAGTCAGTGGTGAGAGGGCTGGTGAGAGGGTCAGTGGTAAGAGGGTTGGTGAGAGGGTTAGTGTTCAGAGGGTCAGTGGTGAGAGAGTCAGTGGTGAGAGGGCTGGTGAGAGGGTCAGTGGTAAGAGGGTTGGTGAGAGGGTTAGTGTTCAGAGGGTCAGTGGTGAGAAGGTTGGTGAGAAGGTGAGTGGTGAGAAGGTTGGTAAGAGGGTCAGTGGTGAGAGGGTTGGTAAGAGGGTCAGTGGTAAGAAGGTTGGTAAGAGGGTCAGTGGTGTGAAGGTTGGTGAGAGGGTCAGTGGTAAGAAGGTTGGTAAGAGGGTCAGTGGTGTGAAGGTTGGTGAGAGGGTCAGTGGTAAGAAGGTTGGTAAGAGGGTCAGTGGTGTGAAGGTTGGTGAGAGGGTCAGTGGTAAGAAGGTTGGTAAGAGGGTCAGTGGTGAGAAGGTTGGTGAGAGGGTCAGTGGTAAGAAGGTTGGTAAGAGGGTCAGTGGTAAGAAGGTTGGTGAGAAGGTGAGTGGTGAGAAGGTTGGTGAGAGGGTCAGTGGTAAGAAGGTTGGTGAGAGGGTCAGTGGTAAGAAGGTTGGTGAGAGGGTCAGTGGTAAGAAGGTTGGTGAGAGGGTCAGTGGTGAGAAGGTTGGTGAGAGGGTCAGTGGTAAGAAGGTTGGTGAGAGGGTCAGTGGTGAGAAGGTTGGCGAGAGGGTCAGTGGTAAGAAGGTTGGTGAGAGGGTCAGTGGTGAGAAGGTTGGTGAGAGGGTCAGTGGTAAGAAGGTTGGTAAGAGGGTCAGTGGTAAGAAGGTAGGTAAGAGGGTCAGTGGTAAGAAGGTTGGTAAGAGGGTCAGTGGTAAGAAGGTTGGTAAGAGGGTCAGTGGTAAGAAGGTAGGTAAGAGGGTCAGTGGTAAGAAGGTAGGTAAGAGGGTCAGTGGTAAGAAGGTTGGTAAGAGGGTCAGTGGTAAGAAGGTTGGTAAGAGGGTCAGTGGTGTGAAGGTTGGTGAGAGGGTCAGTGGTAAGAAGGTTGGTAAGAGGGTCAGTGGTAAGAAGGTTGGTAAGAGGGTCAGTGGTAAGAAGGTTGGTAAGAGGGTCAGTGGTGAGAGGGTTGGTAAGAGGGTCAGTGGTAAGAAGGTTGGTAAGAGGGTCAGTGGTGAGAAGGTTGGTAAGAGGGTCAGTGGTGAGAGGGTTGGTAAGAGGGTCAGTGGTAAGAAGGTTGGTAAGAGGGTCAGTGGTGAGAGGGTTGGTAAGAGGGTCAGTGGTGAGAAGGTTGGTGAGAGGGTCAGTGGTAAGAAGGTTGGTAAGAGGGTCAGTGGTAAGAAGGTTGGTAAGAGGGTCAGTGGTAAGAAGGTTGGTAAGAGGGTCAGTGGTGTGAAGGTTGGTGAGAGGGTCAGTGTTGAGAGGGTCAGTGGTGTGAAGGTTGGTGAGAGGGTCAGTGGTGTGAAGGTTGGTAAGAGGGTCAGTGGTAAGAAGGTTGGTAAGAGGGTCAGTGGTAAGAAGGTTGGTAAGAGGGTCAGTGGTGTGAAGGTTGGTGAGAGGGTCAGTGGTAAGAAGGTTGGTAAGAGGGTCAGTGGTAAGAAGGTTGGTAAGAGGGTCAGTGGTGAGAGGGTTGGTAAGAGGGTCAGTGGTAAGAAGGTTGGTAAGAGGGTCAGTGGTGAGAAGGTTGGTAAGAGGGTCAGTGGTAAGAAGGTTGGTAAGAGGGTCAGTGGTAAGAAGGTAGGTAAGAGGGTCAGTGGTAAGAAGGTTGGTAAGAGGGTCAGTGGTAAGAAGGTTGGTGAGAGGGTCAGTGGTGTGAAGGTTGGTGAGAGGGTCAGTGGTAAGAAGGTTGGTAAGAGGGTCAGTGGTAAGAAGGTAGGTAAGAGGGTCAGTGGTAAGAAGGTTGGTAAGAGGGTCAGTGGTAAGAAGGTAGGTAAGAGGGTCAGTGGTAAGAAGGTAGGTAAGAGGGTCAGTGGTGTGAAGGTTGGTGAGAGGGTCAGTGGTAAGAAGGTAGGTAAGAGGGTCAGTGGTAAGAAGGTTGGTAAGAGGGTCAGTGGTAAGAAGGTTGGTAAGAGGGTCAGTGGTGTGAAGGTTGGTAAGAGGGTCAGTGGTAAGAAGGTAGGTGAGAGGGTCAGTGGTAAGAAGGTTGGTGAGAGGGTCAGTGGTAAGAAGGTTGGTAAGAGGGTCAGTGGTAAGAAGGTTGGTGAGAGGGTCAGTGGTAAGAAGGTTGGTGAGAGGGTCAGTGGTAAGAAGGTTGGTGAGAGGGTCAGTGGTAAGAAGGTTGGTAAGAGGGTCAGTGGTAAGAAGGTTGGTGAGAGGGTCAGTGGTAAGAAGGTAGGTAAGAGGGTCAGTGGTAAGAAGGTTGGTGAGAGGGTCAGTGGTAAGAAGGTTGGTAAGAGGGTCAGTGGTAAGAAGGTTGGTAAGAGGGTCAGTGGTAAGAAGGTTGGTGAGAGGGTCAGTGGTAAGAAGGTTGGTGAGAGGGTCAGTGGTAAGAAGGTTGGTAAGAGGGTCAGTGGTAAGAAGGTTGGTGAGAGGGTCAGTGGTAAGAAGGTTGGTAAGAGGGTCAGTGGTAAGAAGGTTGGTAAGAGGGTCAGTGGTAAGAAGGTTGGTGAGAGGGTCAGTGGTAAGAAGGTTGGTAAGAGGGTCAGTGGTAAGAAGGTTGGTGAGAGGGTCAGTGGTAAGAAGGTAGGTAAGAGGGTCAGTGGTGAGAAGGTTGGTAAGAGGGTCAGTGGTAAGAAGGTTGGTGAGAGGGTCAGTGCTGTGAAGGTTGGTGAGAGGGTCAGTGGTAAGAAGGTTGGTAAGAGGGTCAGTGGTAAGAAGGTAGGTAAGAGGGTCAGTGGTAAGAAGGTTGGTAAGAGGGTCAGTGGTGAGAACATAAGAACATAAGAACGAAGGAACACTGCAGAAGGCCTACTGGCCCATGCGAGGCAGGTCCAAGTCTCCTACCGGCTTAAGCCAATGCACCCAACCTAGTCAGGTCAGGTCACATTGACTTAAGGGAGGAACACGGCAACCGACCTGGTAGCACAAGCTATCAGGTCTAACTCACACCCACCCACATCCACTCATGTATTTATCCAACCTATTTTTAAAGCTACACAACGTTCTGGCCTCTATAACGGTACTTGGGAGTTTGTTCCACTCATCCACAACTCTGTTACCAAACCAGTACTTTCCTATATCCTTCCTGAATCTGAATTTTTCCAACTTAAAACCATTGCTGCGAGTCCTGTCTAGGCTAGATATTTTCAGCACACTATTTACATCCCCTTTATTTATTCCTGTCTTCCATTTATACACCTCAATCATATCCCCCCTAATTCTACGTCTTTCTAGAGAGTGCAGATTCAGGGCCCTTAGTCTATCCTCATAGGGAAGGTTTCTGATACATGGGATCAACTTTGTCATCCTCCTTTGTACAGTTTCCAGAGAATTTATATCCATTCTGTAATAAGGTGACCAAAACTGTGCAGCATAATCTAAATGAGGCCTAACCAAGGATGTATAGAGTTGAAGAACAACCTGAGGACTCCTATTATTTATGCTTCTTGATATGAAGCCAAGGATTCTATTAGCTTTATTGCGAACACTTATGCACTGTTGTCTTGGTTTCAGATTACTGCTAACCAGAACTCCTAAATCTTTTTCGCAATCCGTAATATTAAGATCTACATTATTTAGTTTATATGTGGCATGATTATTGTCCTGTCCAACATTTAGAACTTTGCATTTGTCTATATTAAACTGCATCTGCCACTTCTCCGACCACTGCATCAGTCTATTCAAATCTTCCTGGAGTGCTCGAATGTCCTCGTCAGAATGAATTCGACGGCCTATTTTGGTGTCATCGGCAAACTTGCCGATGTCGCTCTTTATGCCCTCATCTATGTCGTTTATGTAGATTGTGAACAGCAGGGGGCCCAACACTGACCCCTGTGGAACACCGCTCGTGACACTTCCCCACTCTGATTTCTCCCCATTTATGCAAACTCTCTGCTGCCTATTTGTCAACCATGCCTCTATCCAGGAAAAAATTTCTCCTCCTATTCCATGTGCTTTAATTTTCCTCAATAGTCTCTGATGTGGGACCCTGTCAAAAGCCTTACTGAAGTCCATATACACAATATCATATTCATTACCATGATCTACCTCCTCAAATACCTTAGTGAAAAAAGTTAATAAATTCGTAAGGCAGGAACGCCCCTTTGTAAAACCATGCTGAGATTCGTTGATTAATTTATGCTTTTCAAGGTGGCTACGAACTGCCTCGGCAATTATTGATTCCATAAATTTTCCCACTATGGAGGTTAGGCTTATTGGTCTATAGTTCGAAGCTAAGGACCTGTCACCTGTTTTGAAAATAGGTATCACATTTGCCATTTTCCACTTATCTGGCACCATGCCAGTTTGTAGTGATATGTTGAAAAGATTAGCCAAAGGTGTGCTAAGCTCCTCTTTACATTCCTTTAGAACCCTTGCATACAGTTCATCAGGGCCTGGGGATTTGTTAGGTTTTAATTTATCTATTTGCCTAAGGACCATGTCACTTGTGACCCTAATAGTACACAGTTTATTATCGTCCTGTTCTACATAATTTATCATTACTGGAATATCGCTGGTATCCTCCTGTGTAAAAACTGAGAGGAAGTATGTGTTAAAAATTCTACACATTTCCTTATCACTGTCAGTGAGCTGACCCGAGGAACTTTTGAGTGGGCCTATCTTGTCCCTGATCTTACTTCTGTATACCTGAAAGAATCCTTTTGGGTTAGTCTTCGATTCTCTTGCAACTTTAACCTCATAATCTCTTTTTGCTTTTCTAATTCCCTTTTTTATTTCTCTCTTTAACTGAATATATCGATTTCTCAATTGCCCCTCTCCTCTTTTGATTTGCCTATATATGCCTCTCTTTTGACCAATCAGATATTTTAATCTATTGTTCATCCATTTAGGATCATTTTTGTTTGATCTGATTTCCCTATTTGGAACATAATTTGACTGAGCAGCTAGAACTATGCCCTGGAAAGCATCATATCGGCAACCATCACCACCTACCTGACCCTTAGTCAGGTCATTCCAGTTCAGCCCACCTAAGTAATTTTTCAGTCCTATGAAATCAGCCAAGCGAAAGTCAGGGACGGAGACTTGATTGCCATTATTAGGGGAATTCCATGATATATTAAAACTGAGTGATTTGTGATCACTTTCCCCAAGCTCATCATTAACCTCAAGATTATTAATTAGTGTTTCCCTACTGGCAAGAACCAAGTCAAGGAGGTTATTTCCCCTAGTTGGCTCTGTCACAAACTGTTTTAAAAAACAATCCTGGATCGTATCAAGAAAGTCACCTGACTCTAAATTTCCTGTCAAATTGCTCCAGTCAATCTGTCTATAGTTGAAATCTCCCATTAGCACAACATTTTCGTATGTAGATGCCTTACGAATTTCGTCCCATAGAAGTTTACTGCACTCCCTATCAAGATTTGGGGCCCTGTAAATCACACCCAAAATTAGTTTTTCTCGGCCCTCGAGAAGCTGTAACCAAACAGATTCAGTGGCTGACGCTTCTAATTTAATATCTTGTCTAACACAACAATTTAAATTGTCTCTGACATACATCGCTACTCCACCACCTTTCCTGTTGACCCTGTCAGTGTGGAATAATTTATAGCCTTGTATGTGACATTCAGAGGGCATCTCTCTATCTTTCAGATTGAGCCAGGTCTCTGTTATAGCAATAATATCTATGTCTCCTGCACTTGCAATTAATCTTAGCTCATCTATCTTATTTCTTACACTCCTGCTATTAGTATAGTAAACCTTAAGGGAGCTAGTCCCTTGCTGCCCTCTGCTGTCCCCCTTTGTTTGCTGACCTGATCTATTGTCTTTATTTATAACTTCATGCTGAATGCCTTTTATACATTTACTGTTTCCAACCCAAGTGTTGCAACCTGCTTGTTTCCCACACACACCCATACCTCTATCTTCCATCAGTTTAAAATCATAGGCATTTCACCAATGGCCTTCTCAATCGAGTCTGCAAGTGCTACCACCCCAGCCCCAGAGAGATGTACCCCATCCCTTGCATACATATCATGTTTGCCATAAAAGTTGTTCCAGTTGTCAATGAATGGGATTGCATGTTCCTTGCAGTATCTGTCTAGCCAGCAATTTACACCAATTGCCCTAGACAACCATTCATTTCCTACTCCCCTTCTAGGCAAGATGCTACATATGATTGGGATCCCTCCCTTAGACTTAATGAAATCTATAGCTGACCTGTACTTATCTAGCAGCTCTTCTCTCCTACCCTTCCCAATATCATTTCCACCAGCACTGAGACAGATAATGGGCTTGCTCCCATTACCTGACATGATATTATCCAGCCTGTTGACAATGTCTCCAACACCAGCTCCAGGGAAGCACACTCTATCTCTCATCTTCTTATTCCTATTACAAAAAGCACGGTCAATGTATCTTACCTGAGAGTCACCAACCACAAGAATGCGCTTACCTCCATTAGCAGGGGCAGTAGTACCCTTACCTTCACTGGCCACTGAAGTACATTCATCCTGAAGAACAGAGAAGCGATTTCCTACCTTCAGATCTTCACTCTTAACTTTCCTTACTCTGATGCGCCTTCCATTACTGTGAACTACTCGCCACTTGTAGCAGGTGCTGGGCTGCACCTCACTGCTGGTAGCCGTTGCTGCCACCCCAACTACAGCCTCCTCACAGCGAGAGACAGACTGCACCTCGCTGCTAGAAGCCTCATTCCCCACAACTCCAGCCACCTCACACTCTCTCCCAGCCCCATTGAGGTGGACCTTCAGCCTCCTAATCTCCTCCTGGAGAAGCAAGACCTCCTCCTTCAACTCTCCAACCCCAATTTTTAAAACACTGCAGAAGCAAGCCATGCTTTGTAACCGCATGGTAAGAGGGTCAGTGGTAAGAAGGTTGGTAAGAGGGTCAGTGGTAAGAAGGTTGGTAAGAGGGTCAGTGGTAAGAAGGTTGGTAAGAGGGTCAGTGGTAAGAAGGTTGGTAAGAGGGTCAGTGGTAAGAAGGTTGGTAAGAGGGTCAGTGGTAAGAAGGTTGGTAAGAGGGTCAGTGGTAAGAAGGTTGGTAAGAGGGTCAGTGGTAAGAAGGTTGGTAAGAGGGTCAGTGGTGAGAAGGTTGGTAAGAGGGTCAGTGGTAAGAAGGTTGGTAAGAGGGTCAGTGGTAAGAAGGTTGGTAAGAGGGTCAGTGGTGAGAAGGTTGGTAAGAGGGTCAGTGGTAAGAAGGTTGGTAAGAGGGTCAGTGGTAAGAAGGTTGGTAAGAGGGTCAGTGGTAAGAAGGTTGGTAAGAGGGTCAGTGGTAAGAAGGTTGGTAAGAGGGTCAGTGGTAAGAAGGTTGGTAAGAGGGTCAGTGGTAAGAAGGTTGGTAAGAGGGTCAGTGGTGAGAAGGTTGGTAAGAGGGTCAGTGGTAAGAAGGTTGGTAAGAGGGTCAGTGGTAAGAAGGTTGGTAAGAGGGTCAGTGGTAAGAAGGTTGGTAAGAGGGTCAGTGGTAAGAAGGTTGGTAAGAGGGTCAGTGGTAAGAAGGTTGGTAAGAGGGTCAGTGGTGAGAAGGTTGGTAAGAGGGTCAGTGGTGAGAAGGTTGGTAAGAGGGTCAGTGGTAAGAAGGTTGGTAAGAGGGTCAGTGGTAAGAAGGTTGGTAAGAGGGTCAGTGGTAAGAAGGTTGGTAAGAGGGTCAGTGGTAAGAAGGTTGGTAAGAGGGTCAGTGGTAAGAAGGTTGGTAAGAGGGTCAGTGGTAAGAAGGTTGGTAAGAGGGTCAGTGGTAAGAAGGTTGGTAAGAGGGTCAGTGGTGAGAAGGTTGGTAAGAGGGTCAGTGGTAAGAAGGTTGGTAAGAGGGTCAGTGGTGAGAAGGTTGGTAAGAGGGTCAGTGGTAAGAAGGTTGGTAAGAGGGTCAGTGGTAAGAAGGTTGGTAAGAGGGTCAGTGGTGAGAAGGTTGGTAAGAGGGTCAGTGGTAAGAAGGTTGGTAAGAGGGTCAGTGGTAAGAAGGTTGGTAAGAGGGTCAGTGGTAAGAAGGTTGGTAAGAGGGTCAGTGGTGAGAAGGTTGGTAAGAGGGTCAGTGGTGAGAAGGTAGGTAAGAGGGTCAGTGGTAAGAAGGTTGGTAAGAGGGTCAGTGGTAAGAAGGTTGGTAAGAGGGTCAGTGGTAAGAAGGTTGGTAAGAGGGTCAGTGGTAAGAAGGTAGGTAAGAGGGTCTGTGGTAAGAAGGTTGGTAAGAGGGTCAGTGGTAAGAAGGTAGGTAAGAGGGTCAGTGGTAAGAAGGTTGGTAAGAGGGTCAGTGGTAAGAAGGTTGGTAAGAGGGTCAGTGGTAAGAAGGTTGGTAAGAGGGTCAGTGGTAAGAAGGTTGGTAAGAGGGTCAGTGGTAAGAAGGTAGGTAAGAGGGTCAGTGGTAAGAAGGTTGGTAAGAGGGTCAGTGGTAAGAAGGTAGGTAAGAGGGTCAGTGGTAAGAAGGTAGGTAAGAGGGTCAGTGGTAAGAAGGTTGGTAAGAGGGTCAGTGGTAAGAAG
Organism: Cherax quadricarinatus; assembly: GCF_038502225.1. Taxonomy (NCBI): domain Eukaryota; kingdom Metazoa; phylum Arthropoda; class Malacostraca; order Decapoda; family Parastacidae; genus Cherax; species Cherax quadricarinatus. The sequence goes on from NW_027195391.1 coordinate 57,704, forward strand.
GTAGGTAAGAGGGTCAGTGGTAAGAAGGTTGGTAAGAGGGTCAGTGGTAAGAAGGTTGGTAAGAGGGTCAGTGGTAAGAAGGTTGGTGAGAGGGTCAGTGGTAAGAAGGTTGGTAAGAGGGTCAGTGGTAAGAAGGTTGGTAAGAGGGTCAGTGGTGAGAAGGTTGGTAAGAGGGTCAGTGGTAAGAAGGTTGGTAAGAGGGTCAGTGGTAAGAAGGTTGGTGAGAGGGTCAGTGGTAAGAAGGTTGGTGAGAGGGTCAGTGGTAAGAAGGTTGGTAAGAGGGTCAGTGGTGAGAAGGTTGGTGAGAGGGTCAGTGGTGAGAAGGTTGGTAAGAGGGTCAGTGGTAAGAAGGTTGGTGAGAGGGTCAGTGGTGAGAGGGTTGGTAAGAGGGTCAGTGGTGAGAAGGTTGGTGAGAGGGTCAGTGGTGAGAGGGTTGGTAAGAGGGTCAGTGGTGAGAAGGTTGGTAAGAGGGTCAGTGGTAAGAAGGTTGGTAAGAGGGTCAGTGGTAAGAAGGTTGGTAAGAGGGTCAGTGGTGAGAAGGTTGGTAAGAGGGTCAGTGGTGAGAAGGTTGGTAAGAGGGTCAGTGGTGAGAAGGTTGGTAAGAGGGTCAGTGGTAAGAAGGATGGTGAGAGGGTCAGTGGTGAGAAGGTTGGTAAGAGGGTCAGTGGTAAGAAGGATGGTGAGAGGGTCAGTGGTGAGAAGGTTGGTAAGAGGGTCAGTGGTGAGAAGGTTGGTAAGAGGGTCAGTGGTGAGAGGGTTGGTAAGAGGGTCAGTGGTGAGAAGGTTGGTAAGAGGGTCAGTGGTAAGAAGGATGGTGAGAGGGTCAGTGGTGAGAAGGTTGGTAAGAGGGTCAGTGGTGAGAAGGTTGGTGAGAGGGTCAGTGGTGAGAAGGTTGGTGAGAGGGTCAGTGGTAAGAAGGATGGTGAGAGGGTCAGTGGTGAGAAGGTTGGTAAGAGGGTCAGTGGCGAGAGGGTTGGTAAGAGGGTCAGTGGTGAGAAGGTTGGTAAGAGGGTCAGTGGTAAGAAGGTTGGTAAGAGGGTCAGTGGTAAGAAGGTTGGTAAGAGGGTCAGTGGTAAGAAGGTTGGTAAGAGGGTCAGTGGTGAGAAGGTTGGTAAGAGGGTCAGTGGTAAGAAGGTTGGTAAGAGGGTTAGTGGTGAGAGGGTTGGTAAGAGGGTCAGTGGTGAGAAGGTTGGTAAGAGGGTCAGTGGTGAGAAGGTTGGTAAGAGGGTCAGTGGTAAGAAGGTTGGTAAGAGGGTCAGTGGTGAGAAGGTTGGTAAGAGGGTCAGTGGTGAGAAGGTTGGTAAGAGGGTCAGTGGTGAGAGGGTTGGTAAGAGGGTCAGTGGTGAGAAGGTTGGTAAGAGGGTCAGTGGTGAGAAGGTTGGTAAGAGGGTCAGTGGTGAGAAGGTTGGTAAGAGGGTCAGTGGTGAGAAGGTTGGTGAGAGGGTCAGTGGTAAGAAGGTTGGTGAGAGGGTCAGTGGTGAGAAGGTTGGTAAGAGGGTCAGTGGTGAGAAGGTTGGTAAGAGGGTCAGTGGTGAGAAGGTTGGTAAGAGGGTCAGTGGTAAGAAGGATGGTGAGAGGGTCAGTGGTGAGAAGGTTGGTAAGAGGGTCAGTGGTGAGAAGGTTGGTAAGAGGGTCAGTGGTAAGAAGGTTGGTAAGAGGGTCAGTGGTAAGAAGGTTGGTAAGAGGGTCAGTGGTGAGAAGGTTGGTAAGAGGGTCAGTGGTGAGAAGGTTGGTAAGAGGGTCAGTGGTGAGAAGGTTGGTAAGAGGGTCAGTGGTGAGAAGGATGGTGAGAGGGTCAGTGGTGAGAAGGTTGGTAAGAGGGTCAGTGGTAAGATGGTAGGTAAGAGGGTCAGTGGTGAGAAGGTTGGTAAGAGGGTCAGTGGTGAGAAGGTAGGTAAGAGGGTCAGTGGTAAGAATGTTGGTAAGAGGGTCAGTGGTGAGAAAGTTGGTAAGAGGGTCAGTTTACCTGGAGTTTACCTGGAGAGAGTTTCGGGGGTCAACGCCCCCGCGGCCCGGTCTGTGACCAGGCCTCCTGGTGGATCAGCGCCTGATCAACCAGGCTGTTGCTGCTGGCTGCACGCAAACCAACGTACGAGCCACAGCCCGGCTGATCAGGAACTGTCTTTAGGTGCTTGTCCAGTGCCAGCTTGAAGACTGCCAGGGGTCTGTTGGTAATCCCCCTTATGTGTGCTGGGAGGCAGTTGAACAGTCTCGGGCCCCTGACACTTATTGTATGGTCTCTTAACGTGCTAGTGACACCCCTGCTTTTCATTGGGGGGATGGTGCATCGTCTGCCAAGTCTTTTGCTTTCGTAGTGAGTGATTTTCGTGTGCAAGTTTGGTACTAGTCCCTCTAGGATTTTCCAGGTGTATATAATCATGTATCTCTCCCTCCTGCGTTCCAGGGAATACAGGTTTAGAAACCTCAAGCGCTCCCAGTAATTGAGGTGTTTTATCTCCATTATGCGCGCCGTGAAAGTTCTCTGTACATTTTCTAGGTCGGCAATTTCACCTGCCTTGAAAGGTGCTGTTAGAGTGCAGCAATATTCCAGCCTAGATAGAACAAGTGACCTGAAGAGTGTCATCATGGGCTTGGCCTCCCTAGTTTTGAAGGTTCTCATTATCCATCCTGTCATTTTTCTAGCAGATGCGATTGATACAATGTTATGGTCCTTGAAGGTGAGATCCTCCGACATAATCACTCCTAGGTCTTTGACGTTGGTGTTTCGCTCTATTTTGTGGCCAGAATTTGTTTTGTACTCTGATGAAGATTTAATTTCCTCATGTTTACCATATCTGAGTAATTGAAATTTCTCATCGTTGAACTTCATATTGTTTTCTGCAGCCCACTGAAAGATTTGGTTGATGTCCGCCTGGAGCCTTGCAGTGTCTGCAATGGAAGACACTGTCATGCAGATTCGGGTGTCATCTGCAAAGGAAGACACGGTGCTGTGGCTGACATCCTTGTCTATGTCGGATATGAGGATGAGGAACAAGATGGGAGCTAGTACTGTGCCTTGTGGGACAGAGCTTTTCACCGTAGCTGCCTCGGACTTTACTCTGTTGACGACTACTCTCTGTGTTCTGTTAGTGAGGAAATTATAGATCCATCGACCGACTTTTCCTGTTATTCCTTTAGCGCGCATTTTGTGCGCTATTACGCCATGGTCACACTTGTCGAAGGCTTTTGCAAAGTCTGTATATATTACATCTGCATTTTTTTTGTCTTCTAGTGCATTTAGGACCTTGTCGTAGTGATCCAGTAGTTGAGACAGACAGGAGCGACCTGTTCTAAACCCATGTTGCCCTGGGTTGTGTAACTGATGGGTTTCTAGATGGGTGGTGATCTTGCTTCTTAGGACCCTTTCAAAGATTTTTATGATATGGTGAGAAGGTTGGTAAGAGGGTCAGTGGTAAGAAGGTAGGTAAGAGGGTCAGTGGTAAGAAGGTTGGTAAGAGGGTCAGTGGTAAGAAGGTAGGTAAGAGGGTCAGTGGTAAGAAGGTTGGTAAGAGGGTCAGTGGTAAGAAGGTTGGTAAGAGGGTCAGTGGTGAGAAGGTTGGTAAGAGGGTCAGTGGTAAGAAGGTTGGTAAGAGGGTCAGTGGTAAGAAGGTTGGTAAGAGGGTCAGTGGTAAGAAGGTTGGTAAGAGGGTCAGTGGTAAGAAGGTTGGTAAGAGGGTCAGTGGTAAGAAGGTTGGTAAGAGGGTCAGTGGTGAGAAGGTTGGTAAGAGGGTCAGTGGTAAGAAGGTTGGTAAGAGGGTCAGTGGTAAGAAGGTTGGTAAGAGGGTCAGTGGTGAGAAGGTTGGTAAGAGGGTCAGTGGTAAGAAGGTAGGTAAGAGGGTCAGTGGTGAGAAGGTTGGTAAGAGGGTCAGTGGTGAGAAGGTTGGTAAGAGGGTCAGTGGTGAGAGGGTTGGTAAGAGGGTCAGTGGTAAGAAGGTTGGTAAGAGGGTCAGTGGTAAGAAGGTTGGTAAGAGGGTCAGTGGTGAGAAGGTTGGTAAGAGGGTCAGTGGTAAGAAGGTTGGTAAGAGGGTCAGTGGTGAGAAGGTTGGTAAGAGGGTCAGTGGTAAGAAGGTTGGTAAGAGGGTCAGTGGTGAGAAGGTTGGTAAGAGGGTCAGTGGTAAGAAGGTTGGTAAGAGGGTCAGTGGTGAGAGGGTTGGTAAGAGGGTCAGTGGTAAGAAGGTTGGTAAGAGGGTCAGTGGTGAGAAGGTTGGTAAGAGGGTCAGTGGTGAGAAGGTTGGTAAGAGGGTCAGTGGTGAGAAGGTTGGTAAGAGGGTCAGTGGTGAGAAGGTTGGCAAGAGGGTCAGTGGTAAGAAGGTTGGTAAGAGGGTCAGTGGTAAGAAGGTTGGTAAGAGGGTCAGTGGTGAGAAGAAGGTTGGTAAGAGGGTCAGTGGTAAGAAGGTTGGTAAGAGGGTCAGTGGTAAGAAGGTTGGTAAGAGGGTCAGAGGGTCGAGAGGGTCAGTGGTAAGAAGGTGGTAAGAGAGGGTCAGTGGTAAGAAGGTTGGTAAGAGGGTCAGTGGTGAGAAGGTTGGTAAGAGGGTCAGTGGTAAGAAGGTTGGTAAGAGGGTCAGTGGTGAGAAGGTTGGTAAGAGGGTCAGTGGTAAGAAGGTTGGTAAGAGGGTCAGTGGTAAGAAGGTTGGTAAGAGGGTCAGTGGTAAGAAGGTTGGTAAGAGGGTCAGTGGTGAAGAAGGTAAGAGGGTCTGTGGTGAGAAGGTTGGAAAGAGGGTCAGTGGTAAGAAGGTTGGTAAGAGGGTCTGTGTTGAGAAGGTTGGTAAGAGTGGTAAGAAGGTTGGTAAGAGGGTCAGTGGTGAGAAGGTTGGTAAGAGGGTCAGTGGTAAGAAGGTTGGTAAGAGGGTCAGTGGTAAGAAGGTTGGTAAGAGGGTCAGTGGTGAGAAGGTTGGTAAGAGGGTCAGTGGTGAGAAGGTTGGTAAGAGGGTCAGTGGTAAGAAGGTTGGTAAGAGGGTCAGTGGTGAGAAGGTTGGTAAGAGGGTCAGTGGTGAGAAGGTTGGTAAGAGGGTCAGTGGTGAAGAAGGTTGGTAAGAGGGACAGTGGTAAGAAGGTTGGTAAGAGGGTCAGTGGTGAGAAGGTTGGTAAGAGGGTCAGTGGTAAGAAGGTTGGTAAGAGGGTCAGTGGTGAGAAGGTTGGTAAGAGGGTCAGTGGTAAGAAGGTTGGTAAGAGGGTCAGTGGTGAGAAGGTTGGTAAGAGGGTCAGTGGTAAGAAGGTTGGTAAGAGGGTCAGTGGTGAGAAGGTTGGTAAGAGGGTCAGTGGTGAGAAGGTTGGTAAGAGGGTCAGTGGTGAGAAGGTTGGTAAGAGGGTCAGTGGTGAGAAGGTTGGTAAGAGGGTCAGTGGTGAGAAGGTTGGTAAGAGGGTCAGTGGTGAGAAGGTTGGTAAGAGGGTCAGTGGTAAGAAGGTTGGTAAGAGGGTCAGTGGTAAGAAGGTTGGTAAGAGGGTCAGTGGTGAGAAGGTTGGTAAGAGGGTCAGTGGTGAGAAGGTTGGTAAGAGGGTCAGTGGTAAGAAGGTTGGTAAGAGGGTCAGTGGTAAGAAGGTTGGTAAGAGGGTCAGTGGTAAGAAGGTTGGTAAGAGGGTCAGTGGTGAGAAGGTTGGTAAGAGGGTCAGTGGTGAGAAGGTTGGTAAGAGGGTCAGTGGTGAGAAGGTTGGTAAGAGGGTCAGTGGTGAGAAGGTTGGTAAGAGGGTCAGTGGTGAGAAGGTTGGTAAGAGGGTCAGTGGTGAGAAGGTTGGCGAGAGGGTTAGTGGTAAGAAGGTTGGTAAGAGGGTCAGTGGTGAGAAGGTTGGTAAGAGGGTCAGTGGTGAGAAGGTTGGTAAGAGGGTCAGTGGTGAGAAGGTTGGCGAGAGGGTCAGTGGTAAGAAGGTTGGTAAGAGGGTCAGTGGTAAGAAGGTTGGTAAGAGGGTCAGTGGTGAGAAGGTTGGTAAGAGGGTCAGTGGTAAGAAGGTTGGTAAGAGGGTCAGTGGTGAGAAGGTTGGTAAGAGGGTCAGTGGTGAGAAGGTTGGTAAGAGGGTCAGTGGTGAGAAGGTTGGTAAGAGGGTCAGTGGTGAGAAGGTTGGTAAGAGGGTCAGTGGTGAGAAGGTTGGTAAGAGGGTCAGTGGTGAGAAGGTTGGTAAGAGGGTCAGTGGTGAGAAGGTTGGTAAGAGGGTCAGTGGTGAGAAGGTTGGTAAGAGGGTCAGTGGTGAGAAGGTTGGTAAGAGGGTCAGTGGTGAGAAGGTTGGTAAGAGGGTCAGTGGTGAGAAGGTTGGTAAGAGGGTCAGTGGTGAGAAGGTTGGTAAGAGGGTCAGTTTTAAGAAGGTTGGTAAGAGGGACAGTGGTGAGAAGAAGGGTCAGTGGAGAGGGTCAGTGGTGAGAAGGTTGGCGAGAGGGTCAGTGGTAAGAAGGTCAGTGGTAAGAGGGTCAGTGGTAAGAAGGTTGGTAAGAGGGTCAGTGGTGAGAAGAAGGGTCAGTGGTGAGAAGGTTGGCGAGAGGGTCAGTGGTAAGAAGGTTGGTAAGAGGGTCAGTGGTGAGAAGGTTGGCGAGAGGGTCAGTGGTGAGAAGTGGTAAGAAAGTTGGTCAGAGGGTCAGTGGTGAGAAGGGTCAGTTGGCGAGAGGGTCAGTGGTGAGAAGGTTGGTAAGAGGGTCAGTGGTGAGAAGGTTGGTAAGAGGGTCAGTGGTGAGAAGGTTGGCGAGAGGGTCAGTGGTGAGAAGGTTGGTAAGAGGGTCAGTGGTGAGAAGGTTGGTAAGAGGGTCAGTGGTGAGAAGGTTGGTAAGAGGGTCAGTGGTGAGAAGGTTGGCGAGAGGGTTAGTGGTAAGAAGGTTGGTAAGAGGGTCAGTGGTGAGAAGGTTGGTAAGAGGGTCAGTGGTGAGAAGGTTGGTAAGAGGGTCAGTGGTGAGAAGGTTGGTAAGAGGGTCAGTGGTGAGAAGGTTAAGAGGGGTAAGAGGGTCAGTGGTGAAGAAGGTTGGGTAAGAGGGTCAGTGGTGAGAAGGTTGGTAAGAGGGTCAGTGGTGAGAAGGTTGGTAAGAGGGTCAGTGGTGAGAAGGTTGGTAAGAGGGTCAGTGGTGAGAAGGTTGGTAAGAGGGTCAGTGGTAAGAAGGTTGGTAAGAGGGTCAGTGGTGAGAAGGTTGGTAAGAGGGTCAGTGGTGAGAAGGTTGGTAAGAGGGTCAGTGGTGAGAAGGTTGGTAAGAGGGTCAGTGGTGAGAAGGTTGGTAAGAGGGTCAGTGGTGAGAAGGTTGGTAAGAGGGTCAGTGGTGAGAAGGTTGGTAAGAGGGTCAGTGGTGAGAAGGTTGGTAAGAGGGTCAGTGGTGAGAAGGTTGGTAAGAGGGTCAGTGGTGAGAAGGTTGGTAAGAGGGTCTGTGGTGAGAAGTAAGAGGGTTGGTGGTGAGAAGGTTGGTAAGAGGGTCAGTGGTGAGAAGGTTGGTAAGAGGGTCAGTGGTGAGAAGGTTGGTAAGAGGGTCAGTGGTGAGAAGGTTGGTAAGAGGGTCAGTGGTAAGAAGGTTGGTAAGAGGGTCAGTGGTGAGAAGGTTGGTAAGAGGGTCAGTGGTGAGAAGGTTGGTAAGAGGGTCAGTGGTGAGAAGGTTGGTAAGAGGGTCAGTGGTGAGAAGGTTGGTAAGAGGGTCAGTGGTGAGAAGGTTGGTAAGAGGGTCAGTGGTGAGAAGGTTGGTAAGAGGGTCAGTGGTGAGAAGGTTGGTAAGAGGGTCAGTGGTGAGAAGGTTGGTAAGAGGGTCAGTGGTGAGAAGGTTGGTAAGAGGGTCAGTGGTGAGAAGGTTGGTAAGAGGGTCAGTGGTGAGAAGGTTGGCGAGAGGGTTAGTGGTAAGAAGGTTGGTAAGAGGGTCAGTGGTGAGAAGGTTGGTAAGAGGGTCAGTGGTGAGAAGGTTGGTAAGAGGGTCAGTGGTGAGAAGGTTGGTAAGAGGGTCAGTGGTGAGAAGGTTGGCGAGAGGGTTAGTGGTAAGAAGGTTGGTAAGAGGGTCAGTGGTGAGAAGGTTGGTAAGAGGGTCAGTGGTGAGAAGGTTGGTAAGAGGGTCAGTGGTGAGAAGGTTGGTAAGAGGGTCAGTGGTGAGAAGGTTGGCGAGAGGGTCAGTGGTAAGAAGGTTGGTAAGAGGGTCAGTGGTGAGAAGGTTGGTAAGAGGGTCAGTGGTAAGAAGGTTGGTAAGAGGGTCAGTGGTGAGAAGGTTGGTAAGAGGGTCAGTGGTAAGAAGGTTGGTAAGAGGGTCAGTGGTGAGAAGGTTTGTAAGAGGGTCAGTGGTGAGAAGGTTGGCGAGAGGGTCAGTGGTGAGAAGGTTGGTAAGAGGGTCAGTGGTAAGAAGGTTGGTAAGAGGGTCAGTGGTGAGAAGGTTGGTAAGAGGGTCAGTGGTGAGAAGGTTGGTAAGAGGGTCAGTGGTGAGAAGGTTGGTAAGAGGGTCAGTGGTGAGAAGGTTGGTAAGAGGGTCAGTGGTGAGAAGGTTGGTAAGAGGGTCAGTGGTGAGAAGGTTGGTAAGAGGGTCAGTGGTGAGAAGGTTGGTAAGAGGGTCAGTGGTGAGAAGGTGGTGGTGAGAAGAAGGTTGGTAAGAGGGTCAGTGGTGAGAAGGTTGGTAAGAGGGTCAGTGGTGAGAAGGTTGGTAAGAGGGTCAGTGGTGAGAAGGTTGGTAAGAGGGTCAGTGGTGAGAAGGTTGGAAAGAGGGTCAGTGGTGAGAAGAAGGTTGGTAAGAGGGTCAGTGGTGAGAAGGTTGGTAAGAGGGTCAGTGGTAAGAAGAAGGTGGTAAGAGGGTCAGTGGTGAAGGTTGGTAAGAGGGTTGGTAAGAGGGTCAGTGGTGAGAAGGTTGGAGAGGGTTAGTGGTCAGAAGGTTGGTAAGAGGGTCAGTGGTGAGAAGGTTGGTAAGAGGGTCAGTGGTGAGAAGGTTGGTAAGAGGGTCAGTGGTGAGAAGGTTGGTAAGAGGGTCAGTGGTGAGAAGGTTGGCGAGAGGGTTAGTGGTAAGAAGGTTGGTAAGAGGGTCAGTGGTGAGAAGGTTGGCGAGAGGGTCAGTGGTAAGAAGGTTGGTAAGAGGGTCAGTGGTGAGAAGGTTCGTAAGAGGGTCAGTGGTGAGAAGGTTGGTAAGAGGGTCAGTGGTAAGAGAGGGTCAGTGGTGAGAAAGAGGGTCAGTGGTGAGAAGGTTGGTAAGAGGGTCAGTGGTGAGAAGGTTGGTAAGAGGGTCAGTGGTGAGAAGGTTGGTAAGAGGGTCAGTGGTGAGAAGGTTGGTAAGAGGGTCAGTGGTGAGAAGGTTGGTAAGAGGGTCAGTGGTGAGAAGGTTGGTAAGAGGGTCAGTGGTGAGAAGGTTGGTAAGAGGGTCAGTGGTGAGAAGGTTGGTAAGAGGGTCAGTGGTGAGAAGAGAGGGTTAGTGGTCAGAAGGTTGGTAAGAGGGTCAGTGGTGAGAAGGTTGGTAAGAGGGTCAGTGGTGAGAAGGTTGGTAAGAGGGTCAGTGGTAAGAAGGTTGGTAAGAGGGTCAGTGAAGAGAAGGTTGGTAAGAGGGTCAGTGGTGAGAAGGTTGGTAAGAGGGTCAGTGGTGAGAAGGTTGGTAAGAGGGTCAGTGGTGAGAAGGTTGGTAAGAGGGTCAGTGGTGAGAAGGTTGGCGAGAGGGTCAGTGGTAAGAAGGTTGGTAAGAGGGTCAGTGGTGAGAAGGTTGGCGAGAGGGTCAGTGGTAAGAAGGTTGGTAAGAGGGTCAGTGGTGAGAAGGTTGGTAAGAGGGTCAGTGGTGAGAAGGTTGGTAAGAGGGTCAGTGGTGAGAAGGTTGGTAAGAGGGTCAGTGGTGAGAAGGTTGGTAAGAGGGTCAGTGGTAAGAAGGTTGGTAAGAGGGTCAGTGGTGGTAAGAAGGTTGGTAAGAGGGTCAGTGGTGAGAAGGTTGGTAAGAGGGTCAGTGGTGAGAAGGTTGGTAAGAGGGTCAGTGGTGAGAAGGTTGGTAAGAGGGTCAGTGGTAAGAAGGTTGGTAAGAGGGTCAGTGGTGAGAAGGTTGGTAAGAGGGTCAGTGGTGAGAAGGTTGGTAAGAGGGTCAGTGGTGAGAAGGTTCAGTGGTAAGAAGAAGGGTCAGTGGTGAGAAAGAGGGTCAGTGGTAAGAAGGTTGGTGAGAGGGTCAGTGGTGAGAAGGTTGGTAAGAGGGTCAGTGGTGAGAAGGTTGGTAAGAGGGTCAGTGGTGAGAAGGTTGGTAAGAGGGTCAGTGGTGAGAAGGTTGGTAAGAGGGTCAGTGGTGAGAAGGTTGGTAAGAGGGTCAGTGGTAAGAAGGTTGGTAAGAGGGTCAGTGGAGAGAAGGTTGGTAAGAGGGTCAGTGGTGAGAGAGAAGGTCAGTGGTAGAGAGGGTCAGTGGTGAGAAGGATGGTAAGAGGGTCAGTGGTAAGAAGGTTGGTAAGAGGGTCAGTGGTGAGAAGGTTGGATAGAGGGTCAGTGGTAAGAAGGTTGGTAAGAGGGTTAGTGGTGAGAAGGTTGGTGAGAGGGTGTTAAGAGGGTCAGTGGTGAGAAGGTTGGTAAGAGGGTCAGTGGTGAGAAGGTTGGTAAGAGGGTCAGTGGTGAGAAGGTTGGTAAGAGGGTCAGTGGTGAGAAGGTTGGTAAGAGGGTCAGTGGTGAGAAGGTTGGTAAGAGGGTCAGTGGTGAGAAGGTTGGTAAGAGGGTCAGTGGTGAGAAGGTTGGAGAGGGTGAGTGGTGAGAAGGTTGGTAAGAGGGTCAGTGGTGAGAAGGTTGGTAAGAGGGTCAGTGGTGAGAAGGTTGGTAAGAGGGTCAGTGGTGAGAAGGTTCGTAAGAGGGTCAGTGGTGAGAAGGTTGGTAAGAGGGTCAGTGGTGAGAAGGTTGGTAAGAGGGTCAGTGGTGAGAAGGTTGGTAAGAGGGTCAGTGGTGAGAAGGTTGGTAAGAGGGTCAGTGGTGAGAAGGTTGGTAAGAGGGTCAGTGGTGAGAAGGTTGGTAAGAGGGTCAGTGGTGAGAAGGTTGGTAAGAGGGTCAGTGGTGAGAAGGTTGGTAAGAGGGTCAGTGGTGAGAAGGTTGGTAAGAGGGTCAGTGGTGAGAAGGTTGGTAAGAGGGTCAGTGGTAAGAAGGTTGGTAAGAGGGTCAGTGGTGAGAAGGTTGGTAAGAGGGTCAGTGGTGAGAAGGTTGGTAAGAGGGTCAGTGGTGAGAAGGTTGGCGAGAGGGTCAGTGGTAAGAAGGTTGGTAAGAGGGTCAGTGGTGAGAAGGTTGGCGAGAGGGTCAGTGGTAAGAAGGTTGGTAAGAGGGTCAGTGGTGAGAAGGTTGGTAAGAGGGTCAGTGGTAAGAAGGTTGGTAAGAGGGTCAGTGGTGAGAAGGTTGGCGAGAGGGTCAGTGGTAAGAGGGTCAGTGGTGAGAAGGTTGGCGAGAGGGTCAGTGGTAAGAAGGTTGGTAAGAGGGTCAGTGGTGAGAAGGTTGGTAAGAGGGTCAGTGGTGAGAAGGTTGGTAAGAGGGTCAGTGGTAAGAAGGTTAAGAGGGGTAAGAGGGTCAGTGGTGAGAAGGTTGGTAAGAGGGTCAGTGGTGAGAAGAGAGGGTCAGTGGTGGTAAGAAGGTTGGTAAGAGGGTCAGTGGTGAGAAGGTTGGTAAGGGGGTCAGTGGTGAGAAGGTTGGTAAGAGGGTCAGTGGTGAGAAGTGGCGAGAGGGTTAGTGGAGAAGGTTGGTAAGAGGGTCAGTGGTGAGAAGGTTGGTAAGAGGGTCAGTGGTGAGAAGGTTGGTAAGAGGGTCAGTGGTGAGAATGTTGGTAAGAGGGTCAGTGGTGAGAAGTTGTCAGTGGAGAAGGTTGGTAAGAGGGTCAGTGGTGAGAAGGTTGGTAAGAGGGTCAGTGGTGAGAAGGTTGGTAAGAGGGTCAGTGGTGAGAAGGTTGGTAAGAGGGTCAGTGGTGAGAAGGTTGGTAAGAGGGTCAGTGGTAAGAAGGTTGGTAAGAGGGTCAGTGGTGAGAAGGTTGGTAAGAGGGTCAGTGGTGAGAAGGTTGGTAAGAGGGTCAGTGGTGAGAAGGTTGGTAAGAGGGTCAGTGGTGAGAAGGTTGGTAAGAGGGTCAGTGGTGAGAAGGTTGGTAAGAGGGTCAGTGGTGAGAAGGTTGGTAAGAGGGTCAGTGGTGAGAAGGTTGGCGAGAGGGTCAGTGGTGAGAAGGTTGGTAAGAGGGTCAGTGTGGAGAAGGTTGGTAAGTGGGTCAGTGGTGAGAAGAAGGTTGGTAAGAGGGTCAGTGGTGAGAAGGTTGGTAAGAGGGTCAGTGGTGAGAAGGTTGGTAAGAGGGTCAGTGGTGAGAAGGTTGGTAAGAGGGTCAGTGTCAGTGGAGAAGGTTGATAAGAGGGTCAGTGGTGAGAAGGTTGGTAAGAGGGTCAGTGGTGAGAAGGTTGGTAAGAGGGTCAGTGGTGAGAAGGTTGGTAAGAGGGTCAGTGGTGAGAAGGTTGGTAAGAGGGTCAGTGGTGAGAAGGTTGGTAAGAGGGTCAGTGGTGAGAAGGTTGGTAAGAGGGTCAGTGGTGAGAAGGTTGGTAAGAGGGTCAGTGGTGAGAAGGTTGGTAAGAGGGTCAGTGGTGAGAAGTAAGAGGGTCAGTGGTGAGAAGGTTGGTAAGAGGGTCAGTGGTGAGAAGGTTGGTAAGAGGGTCAGTGGTGAGAAGGTTGGTAAGAGGGTCAGTGGTGAGAAGGTTGGTAAGAGGGTCAGTGGTGAGAAGGTTGGTAAGAGGGTCAGTGGTGAGAAGGTTGGTAAGAGGGTCAGTGGAGAGAAGGTTGGTAAGAGGGTCAGTGGTGAGAAGGTTGTCAGTAGAAGGTTGGTAAGAGGGTCAGTGGTGAGAAGGTTGGTAAGAGGGTCAGTGGTAAGAAGTGGAGAGAAGGTTGGTAAGAGGGTCAGTGGTGAGAAGGTTGGTAAGAGGGTCAGTGGTGAGAAGGTTGGCGAGAGGGTCAGTGGTAAGAAGGTTGGTAAGAGGGTCAGTGGTGAGAAGGTTGGTAAGAGGGTCAGTGGTGAGAAGGTTGGTAAGAGGGTCAGTGGTGAGAAGGTTGGCGAGAGGGTCAGTGGTAAGAAGGTTGGTAAGAGGGTCAGTGGTGAGAAGGTTGGCGAGAGGGTCAGTGGTAAGAAGGTTGGTAAGAGGGTCAGTGGTGAGAAGGTTGGCGAGAGGGTCAGTGGTGAGAAGGTTGGTAAGAGGGTCAGTGGTGAGAAGGTTGGTAAGAGGGTGAGAAGGTTGGCGAGAGGGTCAGTGGTAAGAAGGTTGGTAAGAGGGTCAGTGGTGAGAAGGGTTGGTGAGAAGAGGGTCAGTGGTAAGAAGGTTGGTAAGAGGGTCAGTGGTGAGAAGGTTGGTAAGAGGGTCAGTGGTGAGAAGGTTGGTAAGAGGGTCAGTGGTGAGAAGGTTGGTCAGAGGGTCAGTGGTTAGCTGTTTGGTAAGAGGGTCAGTGGTGAGAAGGTTGGTAAGAGGGTCAGTGGTGAGAAGGTTGGTAAGAGGGTCAGTGGTGAGAAGGTTGGTAAGAGGGTCAGTGGTGAGAAGGTTGGTAAGAGGGTCAGTGGTGAGAAGGTTGGTAAGAGGGTCAGTGGTGAGAAGGTTGGTAAGAGGGTCAGTGGTGAGAAGGTTGGTAAGAGGGTCAGTGGTGAGAAGGTTGGTAAGAGGGTCAGTGGTGAGAAGGTTGGAGAGGGTCAGTGGTGAGAAGGTTGGCGAGAGGGTCAGTGGTGAGAAGAAGGTTGGTAAGAGGGTCAGTGGTGAGAAGGTTGGTAAGAGGGTCAGTGGTAAGAAGAAGGTTGGTAAGAGGGTCAGTGGTGAGAAGGTTCGTAAGAGGGTCAGTGGTGAGAAGGTTGGTAAGAGGGTCAGTGGTGAGAAGGTTGGAGAGAGGGTCAGTGGTAAGAGGGAGAAGGTTGGTAAGAGGGTCAGTGGTGAGAAGGTTGGTAAGAGGGTCAGTGGTGAGAAGGTTGGTAAGAGGGTCAGTGGTGAGAAGGTTGGTAAGAGGGTCAGTGGTGAGAAGGTTGGTAAGAGGGTCAGTGGTGAGAAGGTTGGTAAGAGGGTCAGTGGTGAGAAGGTTGGTAAGAGGGTCAGTGGTGAGAAGGTTGGTAAGAGGGTCAGTGGTGAGAAGGTTGGTAAGAGGGTCAGTGGTGAGAAGGCTGGTAAGAGGGTCAGTGGTGAGAAGGTTGTAAGAGGGTCAGTGGTGAGAAGAAGGTCAGTGGTAAGAGGGTCAGTGGTGAGAAGGCTGGTAAGAGGGTCAGTGGTGAGAAGGTTGGTAAGAGGGTCAGTGGTGAGAAGGTAAGAGGGTCAGTGGTGAGAAAGAGGGTCAGTGGTGAGAAGGTTGGTAAGAGGGTCAGTGGTGAGAAGGTTGGTAAGAGGGTCAGTGGTGAGAAAGAGAGGGTCAGTGGTGAGAAAGAGGGTCAGTGGTGAGAAGGTTGGTAAGAGGGTCAGTGGTAAGAAAGGTTGGTAAGAGTGTCTGTGGTGAGAAGGTTGGTAAGAGGGTCAGTGGTGAGAAGGTTGGTAAGAGGGTCAGTGGTGAGAAGGTTGGTAAGAGGGTCAGTGGTGAGAAGGTTGGTAAGAGGGTCAGTGGTGAGAAGGTTGGTAAGAGGGTCAGTGGTGAGAAGGTTGGTAAGAGGGTCAGTGGTGAGAAGGTTGGTAAGAGGGTCAGTGGTGAGAGAAGGTTGGTAAGAGGGTCAGTGGTGAGAAGGTTGGTAAGAGGGTCAGTGGTGAGAAGGTTGGTAAGAGGGTCAGTGGTGAGAAGTGTCAGTGGAGAAGGTTGGTAAGAGGGTCAGTGGTGAGAAGGTTGGTCAGTGGTAAGAAGGTTGGTAAGAGGGTCAGTGGTGAGAAGGTTGGTAAGAGGGTCAGTGGTGAGAAGGTTGGTAAGAGGGTCAGTGGTGAGAAGGTTGGTAAGAGGGTCAGTGGTGAGAAGGTTGGTAAGAGGGTCAGTGGTGAGAAAGTTGGTAAGCGGGTCAGTGGTGAGAAGGTGCGTAAGAGGGTCAGTGAAGGTTGGTATGAGGGTCAGTGGTGAGAAGGTTGGTAAGAGGGTCAGTGGTGAGAAGGTTGGTAAGAGGGTCAGTGGTGAGAAGGTTGGTAAGAGGGTCAGTGGTGAGAAGGTTGGTAAGAGGGTCAGTGGTGAGAAGGTTGGTAAGAGGGTCAGTGGTGAGAAGGTTGGTAAGAGGGTCAGTGGTGAGAAGGTTGGTAAGAGGGTCAGTGGTGAGAAGGTTGGTAAGAGGGTCAGTGGTGAGAAGGTTGGTAAGAGGGTCAGTGGTGAGAAGGTTGGTAAGAGGGTCAGTGGTGAGAAGGTTGGTAAGAGGGTCAGTGGTAAGAAGGTTGGTAAGAGGGTCAGTGGTGAGAAGGTTGGTAAGAGGGTCAGTGGTAAGAAGGTTGGTAAGAGGGTCAGTGGTGAGAAGGTTGGTAAGAGGGTCAGTGGTGAGAAGGTTGGTAAGAGGGTCAGTGGTGAGAAGGTTGGTAAGAGGGTCAGTGGTGAGAAGGTTGGTAAGAGGGTCAGTGGTAAGAAGGTTGGTAAGAGGGTCAGTGGTGAGAAGGTTGGTAAGAGGGTCAGTGGTGAGAAGGTTGGTAAGAGGGTCAGTGGTAAGAAGGTTGGTAAGAGGGTCAGTGGTGAGAAGGTTGGTAAGAGGGTCAGTGGTAAGAAGGTTGGTAAGAGGGTCAGTGGTGAGAACGTTGGCGAGAGGGTCAGTGGTAAGAAGGTTGGTAAGAGGGTCAGTGGTGAGAAGGTTGGTAAGAGGGTCAGTGGTGAGAAGGTTGGTAAGAGGGTCAGTGGTGAGAAGGTTGGTAAGAGGGTCAGAGGGTTCAGTGGTGAGAAGAAGGTTGGTGAGAAGGTTGGTTAGAGGGTCAGTGGTGAGAAGGTTGGTAAGAGGGTCAGTGGTGAGAAGGTTGGTAAGAGGGTCAGTGGTGAGAAGGTTGGTAAGAGGGTCAGTGGTGAGAAGGTTGGTAAGAGGGTCAGTGGTGAGAAGGTTGGTAAGAGGGTCAGTGGTGAGAAGAAGGGTTGGTGAGAAAGAGGGTCAGTGGTGAGAAGGTTGGTAAGAGGGTCAGTGGTGAGAAGGTTGGTAAGAGGGTCAGTGGTGAGAAGGTTGGTAAGAGGGTCAGTGGTGAGAAGGTTGGTAAGAGGGTCAGTGGTGAGAAGGTTGGTAAGAGGGTCAGTGGTGAGAAGGTTGGTAAGAGGGTCAGTGGTGAGAAGGTTGGTAAGAGGGTCAGTGGTGAGAAGGTTGGTAAGAGGGTCAGTGGTGAGAAGGTTGGTAAGAGGGTCAGTGGTGAGAAGGTTGGTAAGAGGGTCAGTGGTGAGAAGGTTGGTAAGAGGGTCAGTGGTGAGAAGGTTGGTAAGAGGGTCAGTGGTGAGAAGGTTGGTAAGAGGGTCAGTGGTGAGAAGGTTGGTAAGAGGGTCAGTGGTGAGAAGGTTTAAGAGGGTCAGTGGAGAGAAGGTTGGTAAGAGGGTCAGTGGTGAGAAGGTTGGTAAGAGGGTCAGTGGTAAGAAGGTTGGTAAGAGGGTCAGTGGTGAGAAGAGAGGGTCAGTGGTGAGAAGGTTGGTAAGAGGGTCAGTGGTGAGAGGGTTGGTAAGAGGGTCAGTGGTGAGAAGGTTGGTAAGAGGGTCAGTGGTGAGAAGGAGAGAGGGTCAGTGGTAAGAGGGAGAAGGTTGGTAAGAGGGTCAGTGGTGAGATGGTTGGTAAGAGGGTCAGTGGTAAGAAGGTTGGTAAGAGGGTCAGTGAGAAGGTTGAGAGGGTCAGTGGCGAGAGGGTCAGTGGTGAGAAGGTTGGTAAGAGGGTCAGTGGTGAGAAGGTTGGTAAGAGGGTCAGTGGTGAGAAGGTTGGTAAGAGGGTCAGTGGTGAGAAGGTTGGTAAGAGGGTCAGTGGTGAGAAGGTTTGTTGGTAAGAGGGTCAGTGGTGAGAAGGTTGGTAAGAGGGTCAGTGGTGAGAAGGTTGGTAAGAGGGTCAGTGGTGAGAAGGTTGGTAAGAGGGTCAGTGGTGAGAAGGTTGGTAAGAGGGTCAGTGGTGAGAAGGTTGGTAAGAGGGTCAGTGGTGAGAAGGTTGGTAAGAGGGTCAGTGGTGAGAAGGTTGGCGAGAGGGTCAGTGGTGAGAAGGTTGGTAAGAGGGTCAGTGGTGAGAAGGTTGGTAAGAGGGTCAGTGGTGAGAAGGTTGGTAAGAGGGTCAGTGGTGAGAAGGTTGGTAAGAGGGTCAGTGGTGAGAAGGTTGGTAAGAGGGTCAGTGGTGAGAAGGTTGGTAAGAGGGTCAGTGGTGAGAAGGTTGGTAAGAGGGTCAGTGGTGAGAAGGTTGGTAAGAGGGTCAGTGGTGAGAAGTGTGGTAAGAGGGTCAGTGGTGAGAAGGTTGGTAACAGGGTCAGTGGTGAGAAGGTTGGTAAGAGGGTCAGTGGTGAGAAGGTTGGTAAGAGGGTCAGTGGTGAGAAGAAGGGTCAGTGGTAAGAGGGTCAGTGGTGAGAAGGTTGGTAAGAGGGTCAGTGGTGGTGGCGAGAAGTCAGTTAAGAAGGGTAAGAGGGTCAGTGGTGAGAAGGTTGGTAAGAGGGTCAGTGGTAAGAAGAAGGTTGGTGAGAACGTTGGCGAGAGGGTCAGTGGTAAGAAGGTTGGTAAGAGGGTCAGTGGTGAGAACGTTGGCGAGAGGGTCAGTGGTAAGAAGGTTGGTAAGAGGGTCAGTGGTGAGAACGTTGGCGAGAGGGTCAGTGGTAAGAAGAAGGTCAGTGGTGAGAAGGTTGGCGAGAGGGTCAGTGGTGAGAAGGTTGGTAAGAGGGTCAGTGGTAAGAAGGTTGGTAAGAGGGTCAGTGGTGAAGAGAGGGTCAGTGGTGAGAAAGAGGGTCAGTGGTGAGAGAAGGTTGGTAAGAGGGTCAGTGGTGAGAAGGTTGGTAAGAGGGTCAGTGGTGAGAAGGTTGGTAAGAGGGTCAGTGGTGAGAAGGTTGGTAAGAGGGTCAGTGGTGAGAAGTGGTGTGAGAAGGTTGGTAAGAGGGTCAGTGGTGAGAAGGTTGGTAAGAGGGTCAGTGGTGAGAAGGTTGGTAAGAGGGTCAGTGGTGAGAAGGTTGGTAAGAGGGTCAGTGGTGAGAAGGTTGGTAAGAGGGTCAGTGGTGAGAAGGTTGGTAAGAGGGTCAGTGGTGAGAAGGTTGGTAAGAGGGTCAGTGGTGAGAAGGTTGGTAAGAGGGTCAGTGGTGAGAAGGTTGGTAAGAGGGTCAGTGGTGAGAAGGTTGGCGAGAGGGTTAGTGGTAAGAAGGTTGGTAAGAGGGTCAGTGGTGAGAAGGTTGGTAAGAGGGTCAGTGGTGAGAAGGTTGGTAAGAGGGTCAGTGGTGAGAAGGTTGGTAAGAGGGTCAGTGGAGAAGGCTGGTAAGAGGGTCAGTGGTGAGAAGGTTGGTAAGAGGGTCAGTGGTGAGAAGGTTGGTAAGAGGGTCAGTGGTGAGAAGGTTGGTAAGAGGGTCAGTGGTGAGAAGGTTGGTGAGAGGGTCAGTGGGGAGAAGGTTGGTAAGAGGGTCAGTGGTGAGAAGGTTGGCGAGAGGGTCAGTGGTAAGAAGGTTGGTAAGAGGGTCAGTGGTGAGAAGGTTGGTAAGAGGGTCAGTGGTGAGAAGGTTGGTAAGAGGGTCAGTGGTGAGAAGGTTGGTAAGAGGGTCAGTGGTGAGAAGGTTGGTAAGAGGGTCAGTGGTGAGAAGGTTGGTAAGAGGGTCAGTGGTGAGAAGGTTGGTAAGAGGGTCAGTGGTAAGAAGGTTGGTAAGAGGGTCAGTGGTGAGAAGGTTGGCGAGAGGGTTAGTGGTAAGAAGGTTGGTAAGAGGGTCAGTGGTGAGAAGGTTGGTAAGAGGGTCAGTGGTGAGAAGGTTGGTAAGAGGGTCAGTGGTGAGAAGGTTGGCGAGAGGGTTAGTGGTAAGAAGGTTGGTAAGAGGGTCAGTGGTGAGAAGGTTGGTAAGAGGGTCAGTGGTAAGAAGGGGGGTGAGCGGGTCAGGGGTGAGAAGGTTGGTAAGAGGGGTAAGAGGGTTAGTGGTAAGAAGGTTGGTAAGAGGGTCAGTGGTGAGAAGGTTGGTAAGAGGGTCAGTGGTGAGAAGGCTGGCGAGAGGGTCAGTGGTAAGAAGGTTGGTAAGAGGGTCAGTGGTGAGAAGGTTGGTAAGAGGGTCTGTGGTGAGAAGGTTGGTAAGAGGGTCAGTGGTGAGAAGGTTGGTAAGAGGGTCAGTGGTGAGAAGGTTGGTAAGAGGGTCAGTGGTGAGAAGGTTGGTAAGAGGGTCAGTGGTGAGAAGGTTGGTAAGAGGGTCAGTGGTGAGAAGGTTGGTAAGAGGGTCAGTGGTGAGAAGGTTGGTAAGAGGGTCAGTGGTGAGAAGGTTGGTAAGAGGGTCAGTGGTGAGAAGGTTGGTAAGAGGGTCAGTGGTGAGAAGGTTGGTAAGAGGGTCAGTGGTGAGAAGGTTGGTAAGAGGGTCAGTGAGAAGGTTGGTAAGAGGGTCAGTGGTGAGAAGGTTGGTAAGAGGGTCAGTGGTAAGAAGGTTGGTAAGAGGGTCAGTGGTGGTAAGAGGGTCAGTGGAGAAGGTTAAGAGGGTCAGTGGTGAGAAGGTTGCGTAAGAGGGTCAGTGGTGAGAAGAGGGTCAGTGGTGAGAAGGTTGGCGAGAGGGTCAGTGGTAAGAAGGTTGGTAAGAGGGTCAGTGGTGAGAAGGTTGGTAAGAGGGTCAGTGGTGAGAAGGTTGGTAAGAGGGTCAGTGGTGAGAAGGTTGGTAAGAGGGTCAGTGGTGAGAAGGTTGGTAAGAGGGTCAGTGGTGAGAAGGTTGGTAAGAGGGTCAGTGGTGGGAAGAGAGGTCAGTGGTGAGAAGGTTGGTAAGAGGGTCAGTGGTGAGAAGTAAGAGGGTAAGAGGGTCAGTGGTGAGAAGGTTGGTAAGAGGGTCAGTGGTGAGAAGGTTGGTAAGAGGGTCAGTGGTGAGAAGTGGTGTCAGAAGGTTGGTAAGAGGGTCAGTGGTGAGAAGGTTGGTAAGAGGGTCAGTGGTGAGAAGAAGGTTGGTAAGAGGGTCAGTGGTGAGAAGAAGGTTGGTAAGAGGGTCAGTGGTGAGAAGTTGGTGGAGAAGGTTGGTAAGAGGGTCAGTGGTGAGAAGGTTGGTAAGAGGGTCAGTGGTGGAGAAGGTTGGTAAGAGGGTCAGTGGTGAGAAGGTGGTCAGTGGTGAGAGGGTAAGAGGGTCAGTGGTGAGAAGGTTGGTAACAGGGTCAGTGGTGAGAAGGTTGGTAAGAGGGTCAGTGGTGAGAAGGTTGGTAAGAGGGTCAGTGGTGAGAAGGTTGGTAAGTGGGTCAGTGGTGAGAAGGTTGGTAAGTGGGTCAGTGGTGAGAAGAGTGGTGAGGTGGTAAGAGGGTCAGTGGTAAGGGTCAGTGGTAAGGGTCAGTGGTGAGAAGGTTGGTAAGAGGGTCAGTGGTGAGAAGGTTGGTAAGAGGGTCAGTGGTGATAAGGTTGGAGTGGTGAGAAGGTTCGAGAGGGTCAGTGGTGAGAAGAAGGTTGGTAAGAGGGTCAGTGGTGAGAAGGTTGGTAAGAGGGTCAGTGGTGAGAAGGTTGGTAAGAGGGTCAGTGGTGAGAAGAGAGGGTCAGTGGTGAGAAGGTTGGTAAGAGGGTCAGTGAAGGTTGGTAAGAGGGTCAGTGGTGAGAAGGTTGGTAAGAGGGTCAGTGGTGAGAAGGTTGGTAAGAGGGTCAGTGGTAAGAAGGTTGGTAAGAGGGTCAGTGGTGAGAAGGTTGGTAAGAGGGTCAGTGGTGAGAAGGTTGGTAAGAGGGTCAGTGGTGAGAACGTTGGCGAGAGGGTCAGTGATAAGAAGGTTGGTAAGAGGGTCAGTGGTGAGAAGGTTGGCGAGAGGGTCAGTGGTAAGAAGGTTGGTAAGAGGGTCAGTGGTGAGAAGGTTGGCGAGAGGGTCAGTGGTAAGAAGGTTGGTAAGAGGGTCAGTGGTGAGAACGTTGGCGAGAGGGTCAGTGGTAAGAAGGTTGGTAAGAGGGTCAGTGGTGAGAACGTTGGCGAGAGGGTCAGTGGTAAGAAGGTTGGTAAGAGGGTCAGTGGTGAGAAGGTTGGCGAGAGGGTCAGTGGTAAGAAGGTTGGTAAGAGGGTCAGTGGTGAGAAGGTTGGTAAGAGGGTCAGTGGTAAGAAGGTTGGTAAGAGGGTCAGTGGTGGTGAGAAGAAGGTTGAGAAGGGTAAGAGGGTCAGTGGTGAGAAGGTTGGTAAGAGGGTCAGTGGTAAGAAGGTTGGTAAGAGGGTCAGTGGTGAGAAGGTTGGTAAGAGGGTCAGTGGTGAGAAGGTTGGTAAGAGGGTCAGTGGTGAGAAGGTAAGAGGGTCAGTGGTGAGAACGTTGGTAAGAGGGTCAGTGGTGAGAAGGTTGGTAAGAGGGTCAGTGGTGAGAAGGTTGGTAAGAGGGTCAGTGGTGAGAAGGTTGGTAAGAGGGTCAGTGGTGAGAAGGTTGGTAAGAGGGTCAGTGGTGAGAAGGTTAAGAGGGGTAAGAGGGTCAGTGGTGAGAAGGTTGGTAAGAGGGTCAGTGGTGAGAAGGTTGGTAAGAGGGTCAGTGGTGAGAAGGTTGGCGAGAGGGTTAGTGGTAAGAAGGTTGGTAAGAGGGTCAGTGGTAAGAGGGTTAGTGGTAAGAAGGTTGGTAAGAGGGTCAGTGGTGAGAAGGCTGGTAAGAGGGTCAGTGGTGAGAAGGTTGGTAAGAGGGTCAGTGGTGAGAAGGTTGGTAAGAGGGTCAGTGGTGAGAAGGTTGGTAAGAGGGTCAGTGGTGAGAAGGTTGGTAAGAGGGTCAGTGGTGAGAAGAAGGGTCAGTGGTGAGAAGGTTGGCGAGAGGGTCAGTGGTAAGAAGGTTGGTAAGAGGGTCATTGGTGAGAAGAGAGGGTCAGTGGTGAGAAGGTTGGTGAGACGGTCAGTGGTGAGAAGGTTCGAGAGGGTCAGTGGTAAGAAGGTTGGTAAGAGGGTCAGTGGTGAGAAGGTTGGTAAGAGGGTCAGTGGTGAGAAGGTTGGTAAGAGGGTCAGTGGTGAGAAGGTTGGTAAGAGGGTCAGTGGTAAGAAGGTTGGTAAGAAGGTTGGTAAGAGGGTCAGTGGTGAGAAGGTTGGTAAGAGGGTCAGTGGTGAGAAGGTTGGCGAGAGGGTCAGTGGTAAGAAGGTTGGTAAGAGGGTCAGTGGTGAGAAGGTTGGTAAGAGGGTCAGTGGTGAGAAGGTTGGTAAGAGGGTCAGTGGTAAGAAGGTTGGTAAGAGGGTCAGTGGTGAGAAGGTTGGTAAGAGGGTCAGTGGTAAGAAGGTTGGTAAGAGGGTCAGTGGTGAGAAGGTTGGTAAGAGGGTCAGTGGTGAGAAGGTTGGTAAGAGGGTCAGTGGTGAGAAGGTTGGTAAGAGGGTCAGTGGTGAGAAGGTTGGTAAGAGGGTCAGTGGTGAGAAGGTGGTAAGAGGGGTGAGAGAAGGTTGGTAAGAGGGTCAGTGGTGAGAAGGTTGGTAAGAGGGTCAGTGGTAAGAAGGTTGGTAAGAGGGTCAGTGGTGAGAAGGTTGGTAAGAGGGTCAGTGGTGAGAAGGTTGGTAAGAGGGTCAGTGGTGAGAAGGTTGGTAAGAGGGTCAGTGGAGAGAAGAAGGGTCAGTGGTAAGAAGGTTGGTAAGAGGGTCAGTGGTGAGGGTCAGTGGGGTCAGTGGTGAAAAGGTTGGCGAGAGGGTCAGTGGTAAGAAGGTTGGTAAGAGGGTCAGTGGTGAGAAGGTTCGTAAGAGGGTCAGTGGTGAGAAGGTTGGTAAGAGGGTCAGTGGTGAGAAGGTTGGTAAGAGGGTCAGTGGTGAGAAGGTTGGTAAGAGGGTCAGTGGTGAGAAGGTTGGTAAGAGGGTCAGTGGTGAGAAGGTTGGTAAGAGGGTCAGTGGTGAGAAGGTTGGTAAGAGGGTCAGTGGTGAGAAGGTTGGTAAGAGGGTCAGTGGTGAGAAGGTTGGTAAGAGGGTCAGTGGTGAGAAGGTTGGTAAGAGGGTCAGTGGTGAGAAGGTTGGTAAGAGGGTCAGTGGTGAAGAAGTCAGTTAAGAAGGCGTAAGAGGGTCAGTGGTAAGAAGGTTGGTAAGAGGGTCAGTGGTGAGAAGAGAGGGGTGGTGAGAAGGTTGGTAAGAGGGTCAGTGGTGAGAAGGTTGGCGAGAGGGTCAGTGGTGAGAAAGGGTCAGTGGTGGTTGGTAAGAGGGTCAGTGGTGAGAAGGTTGGTAAGAGGGTCAGTGGTGAGAAGGTTGGTAAGAGGGTCAGTGGTGAGAAGGTTGGTAAGAGGGTCAGTGGTGAGAAGGTTGGTAAGAGGGTCAGTGGTGAGAAGGTTGGTAAGAGGGTCAGTGGTGAGAAGGTTGGTAAGAGGGTCAGTGGTGAGAAGGTTGGTAAGAGGGTCAGTGGTGAGAAGGTTGGTAAGAGGGTCAGTGGTGAGAAGGTTGGTAAGAGGGTCAGTGGTGAGAAGGTTGGTAAGAGGGTCAGTGGTGAGAAGGTTGGTAAGAGGGTCAGTGGTGAGAAGGTTGGTAAGAGGGTCAGTGGTGAGAAGGTTGGTAAGAGGGTCAGTGGTGAGAAGGTTGGTAAGAGGGTCAGTGGTGAGAAGGTTGGTAAGAGGGTCAGTGGTGAGAAGGTTGGTAAGAGGGTCAGTGGTGAGAAGGTTGGTAAGAGGGTCAGTGGTGAGAAGGTTGGTAAGAGGGTCAGTGGTGAGAAGGTTGGTAAGAGGGTCAGTGGTCAGAAGGTTGGTAAGAGGGTCAGTGGTGAAGAAGGTTGGTAAGAGGGTCAGTGGTGAGAAGGTTGGTAAGAGGGTCAGTGGTGAGAAGGTTGGTAAGAGGGTCAGTGGTGAGAAGGTTGGTAAGAGGGTCAGTGGTGAGAAGGTTGGTATGAGGGTCAGTGTTGAGAAGGCTGGTAAGAGGGTCAGTGGTGAGAAGGTTGGTAAGAGGGTCAGTGGTGAGAAGGTTGGTAAGAGGGTCAGTGGTGAGAAGGTTGGTAAGAGGGTCAGTGGTGAGAAGGTTGGTAAGAGGGTCAGTGGTGAGAAGGTTGGTAAGAGGGTCAGTGGTGAGAAGGTTGGTAAGAGGGTCAGTGGTGAGAAGGTTGGTAAGAGGGTCAGTGGTGAGAAGGTTGGCGAGAGGGTTAGTGGTAAGAAGGTTGGTAAGAGGGTCAGTGGTGAGAACGTTGGCGAGAGGGTCAGTGGTAAGAAGGTTGGTAAGAGGGTCAGTGGAGAGAAGGTTGGTAAGAGGGTCAGTGGTGAGAAGGTTGGCGAGAGGGTCAGTGGTAAGAAGGTTGGTAAGAGGGTCAGTGGTGAGAAGGTTGGTGAGAGGGTCAGTGGTAAGAAGGTTGGTAAGAGGGTCAGTGGTGAGAAGGTTGGTCGAGAGGGGTAAGAGGGTCAGTGGTGAGAAGGTTAAGAGGGGAGAGGGTCAGTGGTAAGAGGGTCAGTGGTAAGAGGGTCAGTGGTGAGAAGGTTGAGAGGGTCAGTGGTGAGAAAGAGGGTCAGTGGTGAGAAGGTTGGTAAGAGGGTCAGTGGTGAGAAGGTTGGCGAGAGGGTAAGTGGTGAGAAGGTTGGTAAGAGGGTCAGTGGTGAGAAGGTAAGAGGGTCAGTGGTGAGAAGGTTGGTAAGAGGGTCAGTGGTGAGAAGGTTGGTAAGAGGGTCAGTGGTGAGAAGGTTGGCGAGAGGGTTAGTGGTAAGAAGGTTGGTAAGAGGGTCAGTGGTGAGAAGGTTGGTAAGAGGGTCAGTGGTGAGAAGAGAGGGTCAGTGGTAAGAAGGGTAAGAGTGTCAGTGGAGAAGGTTGGTAAGAGGGTCAGTGGTGAGAAGGTTGGTAAGAGGGTCAGTGGTGAGAAGAGAGAGAGGGTCAGTGGTGAGAAGGTTGGTAAGAGGGTCAGTGGTGAGAAGGTTGGTAAGAGGGTCAGTGGTGAGAAGGTTGGTAAGAGGGTCAGTGGTGAGAAGGTTGGCGAGAGGGTCAGTGGTAAGAAGGTTGGTAAGAGGGTCAGTGGTGAGAAGGTTGGCGAGAGGGTCAGTGGTAAGAAGGTTGGTAAGAGGGTCAGTGGTGAGAAGGTTGGCGAGAGGGTCAGTGGTAAGAAGGTTGGTAAGAGGGTCAGTGGTGAGAAGGTTGGTAAGAGGGTCAGTGGTAAGAAGGTTGGTAAGAGGGTCAGTGGTGAGAACGTTGGCGAGAGGGTCAGTGGTAAGAAGGTTGGTAAGAGGGTCAGTGGTGAGAAGGTTGGTAAGAGGGTCAGTGGTGAGAAGGTTGGTAAGAGGGTCAGTGGTGAGAAGGTTGGTAAGAGGGTCAGTGGTGAGAAGGTTGGTAAGAGGGTCAGTGGTGAGAAGGTTGGTAAGAGGGTCAGTGGTAAGAAGGTTGGTAAGAGGGTCAGTGGTGAGAAGGTTGGTAAGAGGGTCAGTGGTGAGAAGGTTGGTAAGAGGGTCAGTGGTGAGAAGGTTGGTGAGAGGGTCAGTGGTGAGAAGGTTGGTAAGAGGGTCAGTGGTGAGAAGGTTGGTAAGAGGGTCAGTGGTGAGAAGGTTGGTAAGAGGGTCAGTGGTGAGAAGGTTGGCGAGAGGGTCAGTGGTGAGAAGGTTGGTAAGAGGGTCAGTGGTGAGAAGGTTGGTAAGAGGGTCAGTGGTGAGAAGGTTGGTAAGAGGGTCAGTGGTGAGAAGGTTGGTAAGAGGGTCAGTGGTGAGAAGGTTGGTAAGAGGGTCAGTGGTGAGAAGGTTGGTAAGAGGGTCAGTGGTGAGAAGGTTGGTAAGAGGGTCAGTGGTGAGAAGGTTGGCGAGAGGGTCAGTGGTAAGAAGGTTGGTGAGAAGGTTGGTAAGAGGGTCAGTGGTGAGAAGGTTGGTAAGAGGGTCAGTGGTGAGAAGGTTGGTAAGAGGGTCAGTGGTGAGAAGGTTGGTAAGAGGGTCAGTGGTGAGAAGGTTGGTAAGAGGGTCAGTGGTGAGAAGGTTGGTAAGAGGGTCAGTGGTGAGAAGGTTGGTAAGAGGGTCAGTGGTGAGAAGGTTGGTAAAAGGGTCAGTGGTGGTAAGAAGGTTGGTAAGAGGGTCAGTGGTGAGAAGGTTGGTAAGAGGGTCAGTGGTGAGAAGGTTGGTAAGAGGGTCAGTGGTGAGAAGGTTGGTAAGAGGGTCAGTGGTGAGAAGGTTGGTAAGAGGGTCAGTGGTAAGAAGGTTGGTAAGAGGGTCAGTGGTGAGAAGGTTGGTAAGAGGGTCAGTGGTGAGAAGGTTGGTAAGAGGGTCAGTGGTGAGAAGGTTGGTAAGAGGGTCAGTGGTGAGAAGGTTGGTAAGAGGGTCAGTGGTGAGAAGGTTGGTAAGAGGGTCAGTGGTGAGAAGGTTGGTAAGAGGGTCAGTGGTGAGAAGGTTGGTAAGAGGGTCAGTGGTGAGAAGGTTGGTAAGAGGGTCAGTGGTGAGAAGGTTGGTAAGAGGGTCAGTGGTGGAGAAGGTTGGTAAGAGGGTCAGTGGTGAGAACGTTGGTAAGAGCGTCAGTGGTAAGAAGGTTGGTAAGAGGGTCAGTGGTGAGAAGGTTAAGAAGGTTGGTGAGAGGGTCAGTGGTGAGAAGAGAGGGTCAGTGGTAAGAAAGAGGGTCAGTGGTGAGAAGGTTGGTAAGAGGGTCAGTGGTGAGAAGGTTGGTAAGAGGGTCAGTGGTGAGAAGGTTGGTAAGAGGGTCAGTGGTGAGAAGGTTGGTAAGAGGGTCAGTGGTGAGAAGGTTGGTAAGAGGGTCAGTGGTGAGAAGGTTGGTAAGAGGGTCAGTGGTGAGAAGGTTGGTAAGAGGGTCAGTGGTGAGAAGGTTGGTAAGAGGGTCAGTGGTGAGAAGGTTGGTAAGAGGGTCAGTGGTGAGAAGGTTGGTAAGAGGGTCAGTGGTGAGAAGGTTGGTAACAGGGTCAGTGGTAAGAAGGTTGGTAAGAGGGTCAGTGGTGAGAAGGCTGGTAAGAGGGTCAGTGGTGAGAAGGTTGGTCAGTGGTGAGAAGAGGGTCAGTGGTAAGAAGGTTGGTAAGAGGGTCAGTGGTGAGAAGGTTGGTAAGAGGGTCAGTGGTGAGAAGGTTGGAGAGAGGGTCAGTGGTAAGAAGGTTGGTAAGAGGGTCAGTGGTGAGAAGGTTGGTAAGAGGGTCAGTGGTAAGAAGGTTGGTAAGAGGGTCAGTGGTGAGAAGGTTGGCGAGAGGGTCAGTGGTGAGAAGGTTGGTAAGAGGGTCAGTGGTGAGAAGGTTGGCGAGAGGGTCAGTGGTAAGAAGGTTGGTAAGAGGGTCAGTGGTGAGAAGGTTGGCGAGAGGGTCAGTGGTAAGAAGGTTGGTAAGAGGGTCAGTGGTGAGAAGGTTGGTAAGAGGGTCAGTGGTGAGAAGGTTGGTAAGAGGGTCAGTGGTGAGAAGGTTGGTAAGAGGGTCAGTGGTGAGAAGGTTGGTAAGAGGGTCAGTGGTGAGAAGGTTGGTAAGAGGGTCAGTGGTGAGAAGGTTGGTAAGAGGGTCAGTGGTAAGAAGGTTGGTAAGAGGGTCAGTGGTGAGAAGGTTGGTAAGAGGGTCAGTGGTGAGAAGGTTGGTAAGAGGGTCAGTGGTGAGAAGGTTGGTAAGAGGGTCAGTGGTAAGAAGGTTGGTAAGAGGGTCAGTGGTGAGAAGGTTGGTAAGAGGGTCAGTGGTGAGAAGGTTGGTAAGAGGGTCAGTGGTGAGAAGGTTGGTAAGAGGGTCAGTGGTGAGAAGGTTGGTAAGAGGGTCAGTGGTGAGAAGGTTGGTAAGAGGGTCAGTGGTGAGAAGGTTGGTAAGAGGGTCAGTGGTGAGAAGGTTGGTAAGAGGGTCAGTGGTGAGAAGGTTGGTAAGAGGGTCAGTGGTGAGAAGGTTGGTAAGAGGGTCAGTGGTGAGAAGGTTGGTAAGAGGGTCAGTGGTGAGAAGGTTGGTAAGAGGGTCAGTGGTAAGAAGGTTGGTAAGAGGGTCAGTGGTGAGAAGGTTTTAAGAGGGTCAGTGGTGAGAAGGTTGGTAAGAGGGTCAGTGGTGAGACGGTTGGTAAGAGGGTCAGTGGTGAGAAGGTTGGTAAGAGGGTCAGTGGTGAGAAGGTTGGCGAGAGGGTAAGAGGGTCAGTGGTGAGAAGGTTGGTAAGAGGGTCAGTGGTGAGAAGGTTGGTAAGAGGGTCAGTGGTGAGAAGAGGTTGGTAAGAGGGTCAGTGGTAAGAAGGTTGGTAAGAGGGTCAGTGGTGAGAAGGTTGGTAAGAGGGTCAGTGGTAAGAAGGTTGGTAAGAGGGTCAGTGGTGAGAAGGTTGGCGAGAGGGTCAGTGGTGAGAAGGTTGGCGAGAGGGTCAGTGGTAAGAAGGTTGGTGAGAGGGTCAGTGGTGAGAAGGTTGGTAAGAGGGTCAGTGGTGAGAAGGTTGGCGAGAGGGTCAGTGGTAAGAAGGTTGGTAAGAGGGTCAGTGGTGAGAAGGTTGGTGAGAGGGTCAGTGGTGAGAAGGTTGGTGAGAGGGTCAGTGGTAAGAAGGTTGGTGAGAGGGTCAGTGGTGAGAAGGTTGGTGAGAGGGTCAGTGGTGAGAGGGTTGGTGAGAGGGTTGCTGAGAGGGTTGCTGAGAGGGTTGGTGAGAGGGTTGGTGAGAGGGCTGGTGAGAGGGTTGGTGAGAGGGTCAGTGGTGAGAAGGTTGGTGAGAGGGTCAGTGGTGAGAGGGTTGGTGAGAGGGCTGGTGAGAGGGCTGATGAGACGTTGGTGAGAGGGCTGGTGAGAGGGTTGGTGAGAGGGTTGGTGAGTGGGCTGGTGAGAGGGCTGGTGAGAGGGCTGGTCAGAATAGAGTGCTCACAACCATCATTACCCGCCGAGCTGACTCACCCTTCCTGTCCCAACCCTCAATGTATCCTGACTCACCCCACCCTCACTCACCCCACCCTCACTCACCCCACCCTCACTCACCCCACCCTCACTCACCCCACCGTCAGTCTCCCCACACTCACTCACCCCACCCACACTCACCCCACCCTCACTCACCCCACCCTCAGTCTCCCCACACTCACTCACCCCACCCACACTCACCCCACCCTCACTCTCCCCACACTCACTCACTCCACCCTCACTCACCCCACCCTCACTCACACCACCCTCACTCACACCACCCTCACTCTCCCCACACACACTCTCCCCACACTCACTCACCCCACCCTCACTCACCCCACACTCACTCTCCCCACACTCACTCCACCCTCACTCACCCCACACTCACTCTCCCCACACTCACTCCACCCTCACTCACCCCACACTCACACTCCCCACACTCACTCCACCCTCACTCACCCCACCTCACTCACCCCACACTCACTCCACCCTCACTCACCCCACCCTCACTCACCCACCCTCACTCACACCACCCTCACTCTCCCCACACTCACTCTCCCCACACTCACTCACCCCACCCTCACTCACCCCACACTCACCCACCCCACCCTCACTCACCCCACACTCACTTTCCCCACACTCACTCACCCCACCCTCACTCACCCGACACTCACCCCACCCTCAGTCACCCCACCCTCACTCACCCCACACTCACTCACCCCACCCTCACTCACCCCACACTCCCCATCTCACCCCACCCTCACTCTCCCCACCCTCACTCACCCCACCCTCACTCACCCCACCCTCACCCACCCCACCCTCACTCTCCCCACCCTCACTCACCCCACCCTCACTCTACTCACCCTCACCCACCCCCACCCTCACTCTCCTCACACTCACTCACCCCACCCTCACCCACCCCACCCTCACTCTCCCCACCCGCACTCACCCCACCCTCACTCTCCCCACACTCACTCACCCCACCCTCACTCACCCCACCCTCACTCTCCCCACCCTCACTCACCCCACCCTCACCCACCCCACCCTCACTCTCTCCACACTCACTCACCCCACCCTCACTCACCCCACCCTCACTCACCCCACCCTCACTCACCTCACTCACCCCCACTCACTCACCCCACCCTCACTCTACCCACAATCACTCACCCCAAACTCACTCACCCCACCCTCACTCTCCCCACACTCACTCACCCCACACTCACTCTCCCCACACTCACTCACCCCACCCTCATTCACCCCACGCTCACTCTCCCCACACTCACTCACCCCACCCTCACTCACCCCACCCTCATTCTCCCCACATTCACTCTCCCCACACTCACTCTCCCCACACTCACTCACCCCACCCTCACTCACCCCACACTCACTCACCCCACCCTCACTCACCCAACCCTCACTCACCCCACACTCACTCACCCCACCCTCACTCACCCCGCCCTCACTCACCCCACCATCACTCACCCCACGCTCCCTCACCCCACCATCACTCAGCCCATCATTACTCACCCCACCCTCACTCACCCCACCCTCACTCACCCCAACCTCACTCACCCCACACTCACTCACCCCACACTCACTCACCCCACACTCAAGCCACCCTCACTCACCCCACCCTCACTCACCCCACACTCACTCACCCCAACCACACTCACCCCACCCTCACACGCCCCACACTCACTCAGCCCACACTCACTCACCCCACACTCTCCCCACCCTCACTCACCCCATCCTCACTCACCCCACACTCACTCACCCCACGCTCACTCACCCCACACTCACCCCACCCTCACTCACCCCACCCTCACTCACCCCACACTCACTCACCCCACACTCACTCACCCCACACTCACCCCACCCTCACTCACCCCACACACACTCACCCCACACACACTCACACCCACACTCACTCACCCCACACTCACTCACCCCACCCTCACTCACCCCACACTCACTCACCCCACACTCACTCACCCCACACTCACCCCACCCTCACTCACCCCACACTCACTCACCCCAAACTCACTCACCCCACACTCACCCCACACTCACTCACCCCACACTCACTCACCCCACACTCACTCTCCCTACACTCACCCCACCCTCACTCACCCCACACTCACTCACCCCACACTCACTCACCCCACACTCACTCACCCCACACTCACCCCACCCTCACTCACCCCACATTCACTCATCCCACACTCACTCACCCCACCCTCACTCTCCCCACACTCACTCACCCCCACCCTCACTCACCCCACCCTCACTCTCCCCACCCTCACTCTCCCCACCCTCACTCACCCCACCCTCACCCACCCCACCCTCACTCTCCCCACCCTCACTCACCCCACCCTCACTCTCCCCCACCCTCACCCACCCCACCCTCACTCTCCCCACACTCACTCACCCCACCCTCACCCACCCCACCCTCACTCTCCCCACCCGCACTCACCCCACCCTCACTCTCCCCACACTCACTCACCCCACCCTCACTCACCCCACCCACACTCTCCGCACACTCACTCACCCCACCGTCACCCACCCACCCTCACTCTCCCCACCCGCACTCACCCCACCCTCACTCACCCCACCCTCACTCACCCCACCCTCACTCACCCCTCACTCACTCACCCCACACACACTCACCCCACCCTCACTCACCCCACCCTCTCTCACCCCACCCTCACTCTCCCCACCCTCACTCACCCCACCCTCACTCTCCCCACACTCACTCACCCGACACTCACTCTCCCCACACTCACTCACCCCACCCTCATTCACCCCACGCTCACTCTCCCCACACTCACTCACCCCACCCTCACTCACCCCACCCTCACTCTCCCCACACTCACTCTCCCCACACTCACTCTCCCCACACTCACTCACCCCACCCTCACTCTCCCCACACTCACTCACCCTACACTCACTCACCCCACACTCACCCCACCCTCACTCATCCCACCCTCACTCACCCCAAACTCACTCACCCCACACTCACTCACACCCACACTCACTCACCCGACACTCACCCCACCCTCACTCACCCCACACTCACTCACCCCACCCTCACTCACCCCACAATCACTCACCCCACACTCACTCACCCGACACTCACCCCACCCTCACTCACCCCACACTCACTCACCCCACACTCACTCACCCCACACTCACTCACCCCACATTCACTCACCCCTCACTCACTCACCCCACACTCACTCACCCTACACTCACTCACCCCACCCTCACTCACCCCACCCTCACTCACCCCACACTCACTCACTCCACACTCACCCCACCCTCACTCACCCCACACTCACTCACCCCACACTCACTCACCCCACACTCACTTACCCCACACTCACTCACCCCACCCTCACTCACCCCACACTCACTCACCCCACACTCACTCACCCCACACTCACTCACCCCACACTCACTCACCCCACACTCACTCACCCCACACTCACTTACCCCACACTCACTCACCCCGCACACACTCACCCAACACTCACTCACCCCACACTCACTCTCCCCACCCTCACTCACCCCACACTCACTCACCCCACACTCACTCACCCCACACTCACTCACCCCACACTCACTCACCCCACACGCACTCACCCAACAGTCACGCACCGCACCCTCACTCACCCCACACTCACTCACCCCACACTCACTCACCCCACACTCACTCACCCCACACTCACTCACCCCACACTCACTCACCGCACCCTCACTCACCCCACACTCACTCACCCCACACTCACTCACCGCACCCTCACTCACCCCACACTCACTCACCCCACACTCACTCACCCCACACTCACTAACCCCACACTCACTCACCCCACCCTCACTCACCCCACACTCACTCACCCCACCCTCACTCACCCCACCCTCACTCACCCCACCCTCACTCACCCCACCCTCACTCACCCCACACTCACTCACCCCACACTCACTCACCCCACCCTCACTCACCCCACACTCACTCACCACACCCTCACTCACCCCACCCTCACTCACCCCACCCTCACTCACCCCACACTCACTCACCCCACCCTCACTCACCCCACACTATCTCACCCCACACTCACTCACCCCACCCTCACTCACCCCACCCTCACTCACCCCACACTCACTCACCCCACACTCACTCACCCCACCCTCACTCACACCACACTCACTCACCCCACCCTCACTCACCCCACACTCACTCACCCCACACTCACTCACCCCACACTCACTCACCCCACACTCACATACCCCACACTCACTCACCCTGCACACACTCACCCCACACTCACTCACCCCACACTCACTCACCCCACACTCACTCACCCCACACTCACTCACCCCACACTCTCTCACCCCACACTCACTCACATCACACTCACTCACCCCACACTCACTCACCCCACACTCACTCAGCCCACCCTCACTCACCCCACACTCACTCACCCCACACTCACTCAGCCCACCCCCATCTGAGAGTAAACCACTTTGTCAGGTATACATAAAAACACAAACCTCGCAGCATATGTGTAGATTATCCAGGATAACCCAACATATGTGTAGATTATCCAGGATAATCCAACATATGTGTAGATTATCCAGGATAACCCAACATATGTGTAGATTACCCAGGATAACCCAACATATGTGTAGATTATCCAAGATAACCCAACAAATGTGTAGATTATCCTGGATAACCCCATATGTGTAGATTATCCAGGATAACCCAACATATGTGTAGATTATCCAGGATAACCCAACATATGTGTAGATTATCCAGGATAACCCAACATATGTGTAGATTATCCAGGATAACCCAACATATGTGTAGATTATCCAGGATAACCCAACATATGTGTAGATTATCCAGGATAACTCAACATATGTGTAGATTATCCAGGAAAACCCAACATATGTGTAGATTATCCAAGATAACCCAACATATGTGTAGATTATCCAGGATAACCCAATATGTGTAGATTATCCAGGATAACCCAACATATGTGTAGATTATCCAGGATAACCCAACATATGTGTAGATTATCCAGGATAACCCAACATATGTGTAGATTATCCAGGATAACCTAACATATGTGTAGATTATCCAGGATAACCCAACATATGTGTAGATTATCCAGGATAACCCAACATATGTGTAGATTATCCAGGATAACCCAACATATGTGTAGATTATCCCAGATAACCCAACATAAGTGTAGATTACCCAGGATAACCCAATATGTGTAGATTATCCAGGATAACCCAACATATGTGTAGATTATCCAGGATAACCCAACATATGTGTAGATTATCCAGGATAACCCAACATATGATAACCCAACATATGAGTAGATTATCCAGGATAACCCAACATATGTGTAGATTATCCAGGATAACCCAACATATGTGTAGGTTATCCAGGATAACCCAACATATGTGTAGATTATCCAGGATAACCCAACATATGTGTAGATTATCCAGGATAACCCAACATATGTGCAGGTTATCCAGGATAACCCAACATATGTGTAGATTATCCAGGATAACCCAACATATGTGTAGATTATCCAGGATAACCCAACATATGTGTAGATTATCCAGGATAACCCAACACATGTGTAGATTATCCAGGATAACCAAACATAAGTGTAGATTATCCAGGATAACCCAACATGTGTTGATTATCCAGGATAACCCAACATATATGTAGATTATCCAGGATAACCCAACATATGTGTAGATTATCCAGGATAACCCAATATATGTGTAGATTATCCAGGGTAACCAACATATGTGTAGATTATCCAGGATAACCCAACATATGTGTAGATTATCGAGGATAACCCAACATATGTGTAGATTATCCAGGATAACCCAACATGTGTGTAGATTATCCAGGATAACCCAACATATGTGTAGAATATCCAGGATAACCCAACATATTTGTAGATTATCCAGGAAAACCCAACATATGTGTAGATTATCCAGGATAACCCAACATATGTGTAGATTATCCAGGATAACCCAACATGTGTGTAGATTATCCAGGATAACCCAACATATGTGTAGATTATTAATGATAACCCAACATATGTGTAGATTATCCAGGATAACCCAACATATGTGTAGATTATCCAGGATAACCCAACATATGTGTAGATTATCCAGGATAACCCAACATATGTGTAGATTATCCAGGATAACCCAACATATGTGTAGAATATCCAAGATAACCCAACATATGTGTAGATTATCCAGGATAACCCAAAATGTGTAGATTATCCAGGATAACCCAACATATGTGTAGATTATCCAGGATAACCCAACATATGTGTAGATTATCCAGGATAACCCAACATATGTGTAGATTATCCAGGATAATCCAACATATGTGTAGATTATCCAGGATAACCCAACATATGTGTAGATTATCCAGGATAACCCAACATATGTGTAGATTATTCAGGATAACCCAACATATGTGTAGATTATCCAGGATAACCCAACATATGTGTAGATTATCCATGATAACCCAATATGTGTAGATTATCCAGGATAACCCAACATATGTGTAGATTATCCAGGATAACCCAACATATGTGTAGATTATCCAGGATAACCCAACATATGTGTAGATTATCCAGGATAACCCAACATATGTGTAGATTATCCACGATAACCCAACATATGTGTAGATTATCCAAGATAACCCAACATATGTGTAGATTATCCAGGATAACCCAACATATGTGTAGATTATCCAGGATAACCCAACATATGTGTAGATTATCCAGGATAACCCAACATATGTGTAGATTATCCAGGATAACCCAACATATGTGTAGATTATCCAGGATAACCCAACATATGTGTAGATTATCCAGGATAACCCAACATATGTGTAGATTATCCAGGGTAACCCCACATATGTGTACATTATCCAGCATAACCCAACACATGTGTAGATTATCCAGGATAACCCAACATATGTGTAGAATATCCAGGATAACCCAACATATGTGTAGATTATCCAGGATAACCCAACATATGTGTAGATTATCCAGGATAACCCAACATATGTGTAGATTATCCAGGATAACCCAACATGTGTGTAGATTATCCAGGATAACCCAACATATGTGTAGAATATCCAGGATAACCCAACATATGTGTAGATTATCCAGGATAACCCAACATATGTGTAGATTATCCAGGATAACCCAACATATGTGTAGATTATCCAGGATAACCCAACATATGTGTAGATTATCCAGGATAACCCAACATATGTGTAGAATATCCAGGATAACCCAACATATGTGTACATTATCCAGGATAACCTAATATGTGTGTAGATTATCCAGGATAACCCAACATATGTGTAGATTATCCAGGATAACCCAACATATGTGTAGATTATCCAGGATAACCCAACATATGTGTAGATT
The DNA here is from genome assembly GCF_038502225.1 of Cherax quadricarinatus. NCBI lineage: Eukaryota > Metazoa > Arthropoda > Malacostraca > Decapoda > Parastacidae > Cherax > Cherax quadricarinatus. Next base: position 93,724 of record NW_027195391.1, read on the forward strand.
ATCCAGGATAACCCAACATATGTGTAGATTATCCGGGATAACCCAACGTATGTGTAGATTATCCAGGATAACCCAACATATGTGTAGAGTATCCAAGATAACCCAACATATGTGTAGGTTATCCAGGATAACCCAATATGTGTAGATTATCCAGGATAACCCAACATATGTGTAGATTATCCAGGATAACCCAACTTATGTGTAGATTATCCAGGATAACCCAACATATGTGTAGATTATCCAGGATAACCTAACATATGTGTAGATTATCCAGGATAACCGAACATATGTGTAGATTATACAGGATAACCCAACATATGTGTAGATTATCCAGGATAACCCAACATATGTGTAGATTATCCCAGATAACCCAACATAAGTGTAGATTACCCAGGATAACCCAATATGTGTAGATTTTCCAGGAAAACCCAACATATGTGTAGATTATCCAGGATAACCCAACATATGTGTAGATTATCCAGGATAACCCAACATATGTGTAGATTATCCAGGATAACCCAACATATGAGTAGATTATCCAGGATAACCCAACATATGTGTAGATTATCCAGGATAACCCAACATATGTGTAGATTATCCAGGATAACCCAACATATGTGTAGATTATCCAGGATAACCCAACATATGTGTAGATTATCCAGGATAACCCAACATATGTGTAGATTATCCAGGATAACCCAACATATGTGTAGATTATCCAGGATAACTCAACATATGTGTAGATTATCCAGGATAACCCAACATATGTGTAGATTATCCAGGATAACCCAACACATGTGTAGATTTTCCAGGATAACCAAATAAAAGTGTAGATTATCCAGGATAACCCAACATATGTGTAGATTATCCAGGATAACCCAACATATGTGTTGATTATCCAGGATAACCCAACATATGTGTAGATTATCCAGGATAACCCAACATATGTGTAGATTATCCAGTATAACCCAACATATGAGTAGATTATCCAGGGTAACCATCATATGTGTAGATTATCCAGGATAACCCAACATATGTGTAGATTATCCAGGATAACCCAACATATGTGTAGATTATCCAGGATAACCCAACATGTGTGTAGATTATCCAGGATAACCCAACATATGTGTAGAATATCTAGGATAACCCAACATATTTGTAGATTATCCAGGAAAGCCCAACATATGTGTAGATTATCCAGGATAACCCAACATATGTGTAGATTATCCAGGATAACCCAACATACGTGTAGATTATCCAGGATAACCCAACATATGTGTAGATTATCTAGGATAACCCAACATATGTGTAGATTATCCAGGATAACCCAACATATGTGTAGATTATCCAGGATAACCCAACATATGTGTAGATTATCCAGGATAACCCAACATATATGTAGATTATCCAGGATAACCCAACATATGTGTAGATTATCCAAGATAACCCAACATATGTGTAGATTATCCAGGATAACCCAACATATGATTAGATTATCCAGGATAACCCAACATATGTGTAGATTATCCAGGATAACCCAACATATGTGTAGATTATCCAGGATAACCTAACATGTGTAGATTATCCAGGATAACCCAACATATGTGTAGTTTATCCAGGATAACCCAACATATGTGTAGATTATCCAGGATAACCCAACATATGTGTAGATTATCCATGCAAACCGAACACATGTGTAGATTATCCAGGATAACCCAACATATGTGTAGATTAACCAGGATAACCCAACATATGTGCAGATTATCCAGGATAACCTAACACATGTGTAGATTATCCAGGATAACCCAACATATGTGTAGATTATCCAGGATAACCCAACATATGTGTAGATTATCCAGGATAACCCAGCATATGTGTAGATTATCCAGGATAACCAACATATTTGTAGATTATCCAGGATAACCCAACATATGTGTAGATTATCCAGGATAACCCAACATATGTGTAGATTATCCAGGATAACCCAACATGTGTGTAGATTATCCAGGATAACCCAACATATGTGTAGAATATCCAGGATAACCCAACATATGTGTAGATTATCCAGGATAACCCAACATATGTGTAGATTATCCAGGATAACCCAACATATGTGTAGATTATCCAGGATAACCCAACATATGTGTAGATTATCCAGGATAACCCAACATATGTGTAGATTATCCAGGATAACCCAACATATGTGTAGATTATTTAGGATAACCCAATATATGTGTAGATTATCCAGGATAACCCAACATATGTGTAGATTATCCAGGATAACCCAACATATGTGTAGATTATCCAGGATAACCCAACATATGTGTAGATTATCCAGGATAACCATACATGTGTAGATTATCCAGGATAAGCCAACATATGTGTAGATTATCCAGGATAACCCAACATATGTGTAGATTATCCAGGATAACCCAACATATGTGTAGATTATCCAGGATAACCCAACATATGTGTAGATTTTCCCGGAAAAACCAACATATGCGTAGAATATCCAGGATAACCCAATATATGTGTAGATTATCCAGGATAACCCAACATATGTGTAGATTATCCAGGATAACCCAACATATGTGTAGATTATCCAGGATAACCAACATATGTGTAGATTATCCAGGATAACCCAACATATATGTAGATTATCTAGGATAACCCAACATATGTGTAGATTATCCAGGATAACCCAACATATGTGTAGATTATCCAGGATAACCCAACATATGTGTAGATTATCCAGGATAACCCAACATATGTGTAGATTATCCAGGATAACCCAACATATGTGTAGATTATCCAGGATAACCCAATATATGTGTAGATTATCCAGGATAACCCAACATATGTGTAGATTATCCAGGATAACCCAACATATGTGTAGATTATCCCGGATAACCCAACATATGTGTAGATTATCCAGGATAACCCAACATATGTGTAGATTATCCAGAATAACCCAACGTATGTGTAGATTATCCAGGATAACCCAACATATGTGTAGAGTATCCAAGATAACCCAACATATGTGTAGGTTATCCTGGATAACGCAATATGTGTAGATTATCCAGGATAACCCAACATATGTGTAGATTATCCAGGATAACCCAACTTATGTGTAGATTATCCAGGATAACCCAACATATGTGTAGATTATCCAGGATAACCTAACATATGTGTAGATTATCCAGGATAACCGAACATATGTGTAGATTATACAGGATAACCCAACATATGTGTAGATTATCCAGGATAACCCAACATATGTGTAGATTATCCCAGATAACCCAACATAAGTGTAGATTACCCAGGATAACCCAATATGTGTAGATTTTCCAGGATAACCCAACATATGTGTAGATTATCCAGGATAACCCAACATATGTGTAGATTATCCAGGATAACCCAACATATGTGTAGATTATCCAGGATAACCCAACATATGTGTAGATTATCCAGGATAACCCAACATATGTGTAGATTATCCAGGATAACTCAACATATGTGTAGATTATCCAGGATAACCCAACATATGTGTAGATTATCCAGGATAACCCAACACATGTGTAGATTTTCCAGGATAACCAAATATAAGTGTAGATTATCCAGGATAACCCAACATATGTGTAGATTATCCAGGATAACCCAACATATGTGTTGATTATCCAGGATAACCCAACATATGTGTAGATTATCCAGGATAACCCAACATATGTGTAGATTATCCAGTATAACCCAACATATGAGTAGATTATCCAGGGTAACCAACATATGTGTAGATTATCCAGGATAACCCAACATATGTGTAGATTATCCAGGATAACCCAACATATGTGTAGATTATCCAGGATAACCCAACATGTGTGTAGATTATCCAGGATAACCCAACATATGTGTAGAATATCTAGGATAACCCAACATATTTGTAGATTATCCAGGAAAGCCCAACATATGTGTAGATTATCCAGGATAACCCAACATATGTGTAGATTATCCAGGATAACCCAACATATGTGTAGATTATCCAGGATAACCCAACATATGTGTAGATTATCTAGGATAACCCAACATATGTGTAGATTATCCAGGATAACCCAACATATGTGTAGATTATCCAGGATAACCCAACATATGTGTAGATTATCCAGGATAACCCAACATATATGTAGATTATCCAGGATAACCCAACATATGTGTAGATTATCCAAGATAACCCAACATATGTGTAGATTATCCAGGATAACCCAACATATGTGTAGATTATCCAGGATAACCCAACATATGTGTAGATTATCCAGGATAACCCAACATATGTGTAGATTATCCAGGATAACCTAACATATGTGTAGATTATCCAGGATAACCCAACATATGTGTAGTTTATCCAGGATAACCCAACATATGTGTAGATTATCCAGGATAACCCAACATATGTGTAGATTATCCATGAAAACCGAACACATGTGTAGATTATCCAGGATAACCCAACATATGTGTAGATTATCCAGGATAACCCAACATATGTGCAGATTATCCAGGATAACCCAACACATGTGTAGATTATCCAGGATAACCCAACATATGTGTAGATTATCCAGGATAACCCAACATATGTGTAGATTATCCAGGATAACCCAACATATGTGTAGATTATCCAGGATAACCAACATATTTGTAGATTATCCAGGATAACCCAACATATGTGTAGATTATCCAGGATAACCCAACATATGTGTAGATTATCCAGGATAACCCAAAATGTGTGTAGATTATCCAGGATAACCCAACATATGTGTAGAATATCCAGGATAACCCAACATATGTGTAGATTATCCAGGATAACCCAACATATGTGTAGATTATCCAGGATAACCCAACATATGTGTAGATTATCCAGGATAACCCAACATATGTGTAGATTATCCAGGATAACCCAACATATGTGTAGATTATCCAGGATAACCCAACATATGTGTAGATTATTTAGGATAACCCAATATATGTGTAGATTATCCAGGATAACCCAACATATGTGTAGATTATCCAGGATAACCCAACATATGTGTAGATTATCCAGGATAACCCAACATATGTGTAGATTATCCAGGATAACCGAACATGTGTAGATTATCCAGGATAAACCAACATATGTGAAGATTATCCAGGATAACCCAACATATGTGTAGATTATCCAGGATAACCCAACATATGTGTAGATTATCCAGGATAACCCAACATATGTGTAGATTTTCCCGGAAAACCCAACATATGTGTAGAATATCCAGGATAACCCAATATATGTGTAGATTTTCCAGGATAACCCAACATAAGTGTAGATTATCCAGGATAACCCAACATATGTGTAGATTATCCAGGATAACCAACATATGTGTAGATTATCCAGGATAACCCAACATATGTGTAGATTATCCAGGATAACCCAACATATGTGTAGATTATCCAGGATAACCCAACATGTGTGTAGATTATCCAGGATAACCCAACATATGTGTAGAATATCCAGGATAACCCAACATATGTGTAGATTATCCAGGATAACCCAACATATGTGTAGATTATCCAGGATAACCCAACATATGTGTAGATTATCCAGGATAACCCAACATATGAGTAGATTATCCAGGATAACCCAACATATGTGTAGATTATCCAGGATAACCCAACATATGTGTAGATTATCCAGGATAACCCAACATATGTGTAGATTATCCAGGATAACCCAACATATGTGTAGATTATCCAGGATAACCAAACATATGTGTAGATTATCCAGGATATCCCAACATATGTGTAGATTATCCAGGATAACTCAACATATGTGTAGATTATCCAGGATAACCCAACATATGTGTAGATTATCCAGGATAACCCAACACATGTGTAGATTTTCCAGGATAACCAAATATAAGTGTAGATTATCCAGGATAACCCAACATATGTGTAGATTATCCAGGATAACCCAACATATGTGTTGATTATCCAGGATAACCCAACATATGTGTAGATTATCCAGGATAACCCAACATATGTGTAGATTATCCAGTATAACCCAACATATGAGTAGATTATCCAGGGTAACCAACATATGTGTAGATTATCCAGGATAACCCAACATATGTGTAGATTATCCAGGATAACCCAACATATGTGTAGATTTTCCAGGATAACCCAACATGTGTGTAGATTATCCAGGATAACCCAACATATGTGTAGAATATCTAGGATAACCCAACATATTTGTAGATTATCCAGGAAAGCCCAACATATGTGTAGATTATCCAGGATAACCCAACATATGTGTAGATTATCCAGGATAACCCAACATATGTGTAGATTATCCAGGATAACCCAACATATGTGTAGATTATCTAGGATAACCCAACATATGTGTAGATTATCCAGGATAACCCAACATATGTGTAGATTATCAAGGATAACCCAACATATGTGTAGATTATCCAGGATAACCCAACATATATGTAGATTATCCAGGATAACCCAACATATGTGTAGATTATCCAAGATAACCCAACATATGTGTAGATTATCCAGGATAACCCAACATATGTGTAGATTATCCAGGATAACCCAACATATGTGTAGATTATTCAGGATAACCCAACATATGTGTAGATTATCCAGGATAACCTAACATATGTGTAGATTATCCAGGATAACCCAACATATGTGTAGTTTATCCAGGATAACCCAACATATGTGTAGATTATCCAGGATAACCCAACATATGTGTAGATTATCTATGCAAACCGAACACATGTGTAGATTATCCAGGATAACCCAACATATGTGTAGATTATCCAGGATAACCCAACATATGTGCAGATTATCCAGGATAACCCAACATATGTGTAGATTATCCAGGATAACCCAACATATGTGTAGATTATCCAGGATAACCCAACATATGTGTAGATTATCCAGGATAACCCAACATATGTGTAGATTATCCAGGATAACCAACATATTTGTAGATTATCCAGGATAACCCAACATATGTGTAGATTATCCAGGATAACCCAACATATGTGTAGATTATCCAGGATAACCCAACATGTGTGTAGATTATCCAGGATAACCCAACATATGTGTAGAATATCCAGGATAACCTAACATATGTGTAGATTATCCAGGATAACCCAACATATGTGTAGATTATCCAGGATAACCCAACATATGTGTAGATTATCCAGGATAACCCAACATATGTGTAGATTATCCAGGATAACCCAACATATGTGTAGATTATCCAGGATAACCCAACATATGTGTAGATTATTTAGGATAACCCAATATATGTGTAGATTATCCAGGATAACCCAACATATGTGTAGATTATCCAGGATAACCCAACATATGTGTAGATTATCCAGGATAACCCAACATATGTGTAGATTATCCAGGATAACCGAATATGTGTAGATTATCCAGGATAAACCAACATATGTGTAGATTATCCAGGATAACCCAACATATGTGTAGATTATCCAGGATAACCCAACATATGTGTAGATTATCCAGGATAACCCAACATATGTGTAGATTTTCCCGGAAAACCCAACATATGTGTAGAATATCCAGGATAACCCAATATATGTGTAGATTATCCAGGATAACCCAACATATGTGTAGATTATCCAGGATAACCCAACATATGTGTAGATTATCCAGGATAACCAACATATGTGTAGATTATCCAGGATAACCCAACATATGTGTAGATTATCCAGGATAACCCAACATATGTGTAGATTATCCAGGATAACCCAACATGTGTGTAGATTATCCAGGATAACCCAACATATGTGTAGAATATCCAGGATAACCCAACATATGTGTAGATTATCCAGGATAACCCAACATATGTGTAGATTATCCAGGATAACCCAACATATGTGTAGATTATCCAGGATAACCCAACATATGTGTAGATTATCCAGGATAACCCAACATATGTGTAGATTATCCAGGATAACCCAACATATGTGTAGATTATCCAGGATAACCCAACATATGTGTAGATTATCCTGGATAACCCAACATATGTGTAGATTATCCAGGATAACCCAACATATGTGTAGATTATCCAGGATAACCGAACATGTGTAGATTATCCAGGATAAGAAAACATATGTGTAGATTATCCAGGATAACCCAACATATGTGTAGATTATCCAGGGTAACCCAATATGTGTAGATTATCCAGGATAACCCAACATATGTGTAGATTATCCAGGATAACCCAACATATGTGTAGATTATCCAGGGTAACCCAACGTATGTGTGCATTATCCAGGATAACGCAACATATGTGTACATTATCCAGGGTAACCCAACATATGGGTACATTATCCAGGGTAACGCAACATATGTGTACATTATCCAGGATAACGCAACATATGTGTACATTATCCAGGGTAACCCAACATATGTGTACATTATCCAGGATAAACCAACATATGTGTACATTATCCAGGGTAACCCAACATATGTGTACATTATCCAGGGTAACCCAACATATGTGTAGATTATCCAGGGTAACCCAACATATGTGTACATTATCCATGATAACGCAACATATGTGTACATTATCCAGGATAACCCAACATATGTGTAGATTATCCAGGGTAACCCAACATATGTGTAGATTATCCAGGGTAACCCAACATATGTGTAGATTATCCAGGATAACCCAACATATGTGTAGATTATCCAGGATAACCCAACATATGTGTAGATTATCCAGGATAACCCAACATATGTGTAGATTATCCAGGATAACCCAACATATGTGTAGATTATCCAGGATAACCCAACATATGTGTAGATTATTTAGGATAACCCAATATATGTGTAGATTATCCAGGATAACCCAACATATGTGTAGATTATCCAGGATAACCCAACATATGTGTAGATTATCCAGGATAACCCAACATATGTGTAGATTATCCAGGATAACCGAACATGTGTAGATTATCCAGGATAAGCCAACATATGTGTAGATTATCCAGGATAACCCAACATATGTGTAGATTATCCAGGATAACCCAACATATGTGTAGATTATCCAGGATAACCCAACATATGTGTAGATTTTCCCGAAAAAACCCAACATATGTGTAGAATATCCAGGATAACCCAATATATGTGTAGATTATCCAGGATAACCCAACATATGTGTAGATTATCCAGGATAACCCAACATATGTGTAGATTATCCAGGATAACCAACATATGTGTAGATTATCCAGGATAACCCAACATATGTGTAGATTATCCAGGATAACCCAACATATGTGTAGATTATCCAGGATAACCCAACATGTGTGTAGATTATCCAGGATAACCCAACATATGTGTAGAATATCCAGGATAACCCAACATATGTGTAGATTATCCAGGATAACCCAACATATGTGTAGATTATCCAGGATAACCCAACATATGTGTAGATTATCCAGGATAACCCAACATATGTGTAGATTATCCAGGATAACCCAACATATGTGTAGATTATCCAGGATAACCCAACATATGTGTAGATTATCCAGGATAACCCAACATATGTGTAGATTATCCAGGATAACCCAACATATGTGTAGATTATCCAGGATAACCCAACATATGTGTAGATTATCCAGGATAACCGAACATGTGTAGATTATCCAGGATAAGCCAACATATGTGTAGATTATCCAGGATAACCCAACATATGTGTAGATTATCCGGGTAACCCAATATGTGTAGATTATCCAGGATAACCCAACATATGTGTAGATTATCCAGGATAACCCAACATATGTGTAGATTATCCAGGGTAACCCAACGTATGTGTACATTATCCAGGATAACGCAACATATGTGTACATTATCCAGGGTAACCCAACATATGGGTACATTATCCAGGGTAACGCAACATATGTGTACATTATCCAGGATAACGCAACATATGTGTACATTATCCAGGGTAACCCAACATATGTGTACATTATCCAGGATAAACCAACATATGTGTACATTATCCAGGGTAACCCAACATATGTGTACATTATCCAGGGTAACCCAACATATGTGTAGATTATCCAGGGTAACCCAACATATGTGTACATTATCCATGAAAACGCAACATATGTGTACATTATCCAGGATAACCCAACATATGTGTAGATTATCCAGGGTAACCCAACATATGTGTAGATTATCCAGGGTAACCCAACATATGTGTAGATTATCCAGGGTAACCCAACGTATGTGTACATTATCCAGGATAACGCAACATATGTGTACATTATCCAGGGTAACCCAACATATGGGTACATTATCCAGGGTAACGCAACATATGTGTACATTATCCAGGATAACGCAACATATGTGTACATTATCCAGGGTAACCCAACATATGTGTACATTATCCAGGATAAACCAACATATGTGTACATTATCCAGGGTAACCCAACATATGTGTACATTATCCAGGGTAACCCAACATATGTGTAGATTATCCAGGGTAACCCAACATATGTGTACATTATCCATGAAAACGCAACATATGTGTACATTATCCAGGATAACCCAACATATGTGTAGATTATCCAGGGTAACCCAACATATGTGTAGATTATCCAGGGTAACCCAACATATGTGTAGATTATCCAGGGTAACCCAACATATGTGTACATTATCCAGGATAACGCAACATATGTGTACATTATCCAGGATAACGCAACATATGTGTACATTATCCAGGATAACGCAACATATGTGTACATTATCCAGGGTAACCCAACATATGTGTACATTATCCAGGGTAACCCAACATATGTGTAGATTATCCAGGGTAACCCAACATATGTGTACATTATCCAGGATAACGCAACATATGTGTACATTATCCAGGATAACCCAACATATGTGTAGATTATCCAGGGTAACCCAACATATGTGTAGATTATCCAGGGTAACCCAACATATGTGTACATTATCCAGGATAACCCAACATATGTGTACATTATCCAGGATAACCCAACATATGTGTAGATTATCCAGGGTAACCCAACATATGTGTAGATTATCCAGGATAACGCAACATATGTGTACATTATCCAGGATAACCCAACATATGTGTAGATTATCCAGGATAACCCAACATATGTGTAGATTATCCAGGATAACCCAACATATGTGTAGATTATCCAGGATAACCCAACATATATCCTGCGTGTTGAAGTTAACAGAATAATTTGTCTTGAGTTCATTTCCATTATATAACTAATTCTCTTAATTACTGTGGAAGCCGCACCTTACTTTATCTTCAGGATACCTGGATATCCTAAATTAATCTTCAGGATCCCTGGATATCCTAAATTAATCTTCAGGATACCTGGATATCCTAAATTAGTCTTCAGGATACCTGGATATCCTAAATTAATATTCAGGATACCTGGTTATCTTAAATTAATCTTCAGGATATCTGGATATCTTAAATTAATCTTCAGGATACCTGGATATCCTGAGGGAGGGAGGGAGGGAGGGAGGAAGGGAGGGAGGAAGGGAGGGAGGGAGAGGGACGCAGGGAGGGAGGGAGGTAGTGATGGAAGAGGGAGGAAGGGAGGGAGCGAGAGAGTTAGGGATGGAGGGAGGGAGGGAGGGAGGGAGGAAGGGAGGGAGCGAGAGAGTTAGGGATGGAGGGAGGGATTGAGGAAGGGAGGGAGCGAGAGAATAAGAGAGTGAGGGAGGTAGGAAGGGAGGGAGGAAAGGAGGGAGGAAGGGAGGGAGGGAGGGAGGGAGGTTGACTTAATTACTTCCCCGAAAAAATTGCACCAGCATCCGGGAGCTTCAGTTTTGTCCCACATTATTACTAATATAACCTACACCACTATATAACCTCCCCAGCACCACTATATAACCTCCCCAGCACCACTATATAACCTCCCCAGCACCACTATATAACCTCCCCAGCACCACTATATAACCTCCCCAGCACCACTATATAACCTCCCCAGCACCACTATATAACCTCCCCAGCACCACTATATAACCTCCCCAGCACCACTATATAACCTCCCCAGCACCACTATATAACCTCCCCAGCACCACTATATAACCTCCCCAGCACCACTATATAACCTCCCCAGCACCACTATATAACCTCCCCAGCTCCACTATATAACCTCCCCAGCACGACTACATAACCTCCCCAGCACCACTATATAACCTCCCCAGCACCACTATATAACCTCCCCAGCACCACTATATAACCTCCCCAGCACCACTACATAACCTCCCCAGCACAACTATATAACCTCCCCAGCACCACTGTATAACCTCCCCAGCACCACTATATAACCTCCCCAGCACCACTATATAACCTCCCCAGCACCACTATATAACCTCCCCAGCACCACTATATAACCTCCCCAGCACCACTATATAACCTCCCCAGCACCACTATATAACCTCCCCAGCACCACTATATAACCTCCCCAGCACCACTATATAACCTCCCCAGCACCACTATATAACCTCCCCAGCACCACTATATAACCTCCCCAGCACCACTACATAACCTCCCCACCACAACGATATAACCTCCCCAGCACCACTCTCTACCCTCCCCAGCACCACTATATAACCTCCCCAGCACCACTATATAACCTCCCCAGCACCACTATATAACCTCCCCAGCACCACTATATAACCTCCCCAGCACCACTATATAACCTCCCCAGCACCACTATATAACCTCCCCAGCACCACTATATAACCTCCCCAGCACCACTATATAACCTCCCCAGCACCACTATATAACCTCCCCAGCACCACTATATAACCTCCCCAGCACCACTATATAACCTCCCCAGCACCACTATATAACCTCCCCAGCACCACTATATAACCTCCCCAGCACCACTCTATAACCTCCCCAACACCACTATATAACCTCCCCAGCACCACTATATAACCTCCCCAGCACCACTATATAACCTCCCCAGCACCACTATATAACCTCCCCAGCACCACTATATAACCTCCCCAGCACCACTATATAACCTCCCCAGCTCCGCTATATAACCTCCCCAGCACCGCTATATAACCTCCCCAGCACCACTATATAACCTCCCCAGCACCACTATATAACCTCCCCAGCACCACTATATAACCTCCCCAGCACCACTATATAACCTCCCCAGCACCACTATATAACCTCCCCAGCACCACTATATAACCACCCCAGCACCACTATATAACCTCCCCAGCACCACTATATAACCTCCCCAGCACCACTATATAACCTCCCCAGCACCACTATATAACCTCCCCAGCACCACTATATAACCTCCCCAGCACCACTATATAACCTCCCCAGCACCACTATATAACCTCCCCTGCACCACTATATAACCTCCCCAGCACCACTATATAACCTCCCCTGCACCACTATATAACCTCCCCAGCACCACTATATAACCTCCCCAGCACCACTATATAACCTCCCCAGCACCACTATATAACCTCCCCAGCACCACTATATAAGTTCCCCAGCACCACTATATAACCTCCCCAGCACCATTATATAACCTCCCCTGCACCACTATATAACCTCCCCAGCACCACTATATAACCTCCCCAGCACCACTATATAACCTCCCCAGCACCACTATATAAGCTCCCCAGCACCACTATATAACCTCCCCAGCACCACTATATAACCTCCCCAGCACCACTATATAACCTCCCCAGCACCACTATATAACCTCCCCAGTACCACTATATAACCTCCCCAGCACCACTATATAACCTCCCCAGCACCACTATATAACCTCCCCAGTTCCACTATATAACCTCCCCAGTTCCACTATATAACCTCCCCAGCACCACTATATAACCTCCCCAGCACCACTACATAACCTCCCCTGCACCACTATATAAACTCCCCAGCACCACTATATAACCTCCCCAGCACCACTATATAACCTCCCCACCACCACTATATAACCTCCCCAGCACCACTATATAACCTCCCCAGCACCACTATATAACCTCCCCAGTTCCACTATATAACCTCCCCAGCACCACTATATAACCTCCCCAGCACCACTATATAACCTCCCCAGCACCACTATATAACCTCCCCAGCACCACTATATAACCTCCCCAGCACCACTATATAACCTCCCCAGCACCTCCTCATGGCCGGGGGGCAAAAGTTCTGGCTTCACACTGTGAGGGTCTGGGTTCAGTTCCCGGCGAAAGGTTGGGAACATCGGACGTTTGCCTACAACTGTTGTCTCTGTTAACCCATCACCTGGGTGTTAGTGGACTGGTGTGGGTCGCATCCTGGGACGAAACTGACCAGTTTGTGGGTATTGCTCTGCATAACAAGTGGCTTTCTATATAGTAGTATGTGACTGATGTCGGCTAGATGTGTATACCTTGTACATGTACTTATAGTAAATAAAGATATTATTATTATTATTATTATTATTATTATTATTATTATTATTATTATTATTATTATTATTATTATTATTATTATTATTATATGATAAAAAGTAATCTGGCTGAGTGGAGACAGTGTTGTGTACTTTCATACAGTTTGTGCGGGTTCGAGTCCTGCTGTGGACTGAGAGAAAATGTTTGTTAAATGTTCGCCTCTTTGCGAATTGTTAAGTATATATAAATTGTGGAAGATCTCGATTGATTTCTCAAAACCGTTAACCATCCCACAGTTGGTGGAGAAAGTTTGGGCGTCGAGCTGCCCACGATGGCTATGGCCGAGACACCTTCATTATACACTCTTAACAATGCTTTATACAGTACTAATTATAAATATTTAAGCTAAGTTAGAGTTATACAGAATTCAACTTAGGTTCTACACGCATCCTGCACAAATATAAGCTGGGCACTCGTTGCAGCCAGCCCTTGAGTGGCCCTGGAACAACATCAAACTGTTTGTCACAAGAAACCCACAGTGAGTCGCGGGCCACTTACCTATACGACGGACCTAGTATAAAGCTTATATCTCGGTATACTACGAGACAGTTACATGTGACTGACGAAGGTATCTCTGGTGTATCCACGGCTCATGGGATATCTACATGGATATCTCATGGATATCTACATGTAGCTATCATGGGATAGCTACATACCTTCACCAGAGACCTACAGTTGTCACCGTCTATCGACACACTGCCCAATGTAAGAGCAGAGTTATGCATGTGTTATTTCAGGTATTAGGAATGACGTGGCAGGTTCCCAGTCTGGAGCCCACAATAACTGAGAATGGGCACTAACCTAACTAGTTAGGACACACTGTCATACTATATTCTACACATATATAATTTATTTATTTATTTAGTTATTTATTTATTTTTGTGTGTTGTTGTAGTGGTGGAGGCGGTGAGGATGCTGGTGTGGGTGTGTGTGGCAGCCAGCACTGTGTCAGCACATAAGTGGGGGTGGGGATCCTGCCCTCGTGTCGACCCAACACCTAAACTCGATGTTGACAATGTAAGTACCTCACCTAGTGCAGTGACAACACCACTGCAGTTACAACACCAGTGCAGTGACAACACCAGTGTTACCTAACAGTCCCTCTCCCTAACCCTGACACCTCTCACTCATAACATTACCTCTGACACCACTAACTGATCCTCCACCTGTGACACCACTAACTGATCCTCCACCTGTGACACCACTAACTGATCCTCCACCTGTGACACCACTAACTGATCCTCCACCTGTGACACCACTAACTGATCCCCCACCTGTGACACCACTAACTGATCCTCCACCTGTGACACCACTAACTGATCCTCCACCTGTGACACCACTAACTGATCCTCCACCTGTGACACCACTAACTGATCCCCCACCTGTGACACCACTAACTGATCCTCCACCTGTGACACCACTAACTGATCCTCCACCTGTGACACCACTAACTGATCCCCCACCTGTGACACCACTAACTGATCCTCCACCTGTGACACCACTAACTGATCCTCCACCTGTGACACCACTAACTGATC
Organism: Cherax quadricarinatus; assembly: GCF_038502225.1. Taxonomy (NCBI): domain Eukaryota; kingdom Metazoa; phylum Arthropoda; class Malacostraca; order Decapoda; family Parastacidae; genus Cherax; species Cherax quadricarinatus. The sequence continues at coordinate 109,809 of NW_027195391.1, forward strand.
CTTCACCTGTCACAATACTAACTGATCCCCCAGGTGGAGGATCAGTTAGTATTCTGACAGGTATTGTCACAGTTACGTCACAACAAGACTACACCTCACAGTCACATCACAGCAAGACTACACCTCACAGTCACATCACAACAACAAGACTACACCTCACAGTCACATCACAACAAGACTACACCTCACAGTCACATCACAACAACAAGACTACACCTCACAGTCACATCACAACAAGACTACACCTCACAGTCACATCACAACAAGACTACACCTCACAGTCACATCACAACAACAAGACTACACCTCACAGTCACATCACAACAACAAGACTACACCTCACAGTCACATCACAACAACAAGACTACACCTCACAGTCACATCACAACAACAAGACTACACCTCACAGTCACATCACAACAACAAGACTACACCTCACAGTCACATCACAACAACAAGACTACACCTCACAGTCACATCACAACAACAAGACTACACCTCACAGTTACGTCACAACAAGACTACACCTCACAGTCACATCACAACAAGACTACACCTCACAGTCACATCACAACAAGACTACACCTCACAGTCACATCACAACAAGACTACACCTCACAGTCACATCACAACAAGACTACACCTCACAGTCACATCACAACAAGACTACACCTCACAGTCACATCACAACAAGACTACACCTCACAGTCACATCACAACAACAAGACTACACCTCACAGTCACATCACAACAAGACTACACCTCACAGTCACATCACAACAACAAGACTACACCTCACAGTCACATCACAACAAGACTACACCTCACAGTCACATCACAACAACAAGACTACACCTCACAGTCACATCACAACAAGACTACACCTCACAGTTACGTCACAACAAGACTACACCTCACAGTCACATCACAACAAGACTACACCTCACAGTCACATCACAACAAGACTACACCTCACAGTCACATCACAACAAGACTACACCTCACAGTCACATCACAACAAGACTACACCTCACAGTCACATCACAACAAGACTACACCTCACAGTCACATCACAACAACAAGACTACACCTCACAGTCACATCACAACAAGACTACACCTCACAGTTACGTCACAACAAGACTACACCTCACAGTCACATCACAACAACAAGACTACACCTCACAGTCACATCACAACAAGACTACACCTCACAGTCACATCACAACAAGACTACACCTCACAGTTACATCACAACAAGACTACACCTCACAGTTACATCACAACAAGACTACACCTCACAGTTACGTCACAACAAGACTACACCTCACAGTCACATCACAACAACAAGACTACACCTCACAGTCACATCACAACAAGACTACACCTCACAGTCACATCACAACAAGACTACACCTCACAGTTACATCACAACAAGACTACACCTCACAGTCACATCACAACACCCAACTCTGAAACTTATCTGATACTCTACTCAAACATTAAGATTTTTTACTTGTCTAATGTATTATTAAATTCTTACCAAATTTTATTAATTATAAATGAATCCAATTTATATAAACCAAAAGAAATATTCATATTATTTTCAAAACTTTTTATGAAACATAATTCTAATATATTTCTCTCAATATGATGGTTAAAATCTCTCACATGAATAAATAGAATGTTAGAATCTTGTCCAGTTCTGTTATATTTATGTAGTTTTATTCTTAGTTCGAGATTTTTACCAGTTTGACCGTAATAAACTTTATTGCAAATTTTACAAGGAATCTTATAGACACATCCATCAGTATTTTGGGGGGAATTCTTTATCAAAAGTTTTTTTTACTGCATCAAGATTTTTAAATACAACTTTGATATTAAAAGTCTTAAGAAGAGAAGGAATATCAACCAAGTTTTGATGGTAAGGGAGAACCAACATATTTTTAGTTGAATAAGGTTGGTTGTCCCTTTTTTAAATTGTAAAAAATATTTCTGCAATTTTAAAGGATTTTTCAATTAAGTTTCTTGGGTATTTTAAATCATTAGCTATTTCATAAATTTTAGAGACTTCTTCATCTATAAATTCTGAACACAGTGTACATCACAGTGGTACACAGTGTATATCACAGTGGTACACAGTGTACATCAAAGTGGTACACAGTGTATATCACAGTGGTACACAGTGTATATCACAGTGGTACAGAGTGTATATCACAGTGGTACACAGTGTATATCACAGTGGTACACAGTGTATATCACAGTGGTACACAGTGTATATGACAGTGGTACACAGTGTATATCACAGTGGTACACAGTGTATATGACAGTGGTACACAGTGTATATCACAGTGGTACACAGTGTATATCACAGTGGTACACAGTGTACATCACAGTGGTACACAGTGTACATCACAGTGGTACACAGTGTACATCACAGTGGTACACAGTGTATATGACAACGGTACACAGTGTATATGACAGTGGTACAGTGTGTATCACAGTGGTGCACAGTGTATATGACAGTGGTACACAGTGTATATGACAGTGGTACACAGTGTATATGACAGTGGTACACAGTGTATATCACAGTGGTACACAGTGTATATGACAGTGGTACACAGTGTATATCACAGTGGTACACAGTGTACATCAAAGTGGTACACAGTGTATATCACAGTGGTACACAGTGTATATCACAGTGGTACACAGTGTATATCACAGTGGTACACAGTGCATATGACAGTGGTACACAGTGTACATCACAGTGGTACACAGTGTATATCACAGTGGTACACAGTGTATATCACAGTGGTACACAGTGTATATCACAGTGGTACACAGTGTATATCACAGTGGTACACAGTGGTACACAGTGGTACACAGTGTATATCACAGTGGTACACAGTGTATATCACAGTGGTACACAGTGTATATCACAGTGGTACACAGTGTATATCACAGTGGTACACAGTGTGTATCACAGTGGTACACAGTGTATATCACAGTGGTATACAGTGTATATCACAGTGGTACACAGTGTATATCACAGTGGTACACAGTGTATATCACAGTGGTACACAGTGTATATCACAGTGGTACACAGTGTATATCACAGTGGTACACAGTGTATATCACAGTGGTACACAGTGTATATCACAGTGGTACACAGTGTATATCACAGTGGTACACAGTGTATATCACAGTGGTACACAGTGTATATCACAGTGGTACACAGTGTATATAACAGTGGTACACAGTATATATCACAGTGGTACACAGTGTATATCACAGTGGTACACAGTGTATATCACAGTGGTACACAGTGTATATCACAGTGGTACACAGTGTATATCACAGTGGTACACAGTGTATATCACAGTGGTACACAGTGTATATCACAGTGGTACACAGTATATATCACAGTGGTACACAGTGTATATCACAGTGGTACACAGTGTATATCACAGTGGTACACAGTATATATCACAGTGGTACACAGTGTATATCACAGTGGTACACAGTGTATATCACAGTGGTACACAGTGTATATCACAGTGGTACACAGCATATATCACAGTGGTACACAGTATATATCACAGTGGTACACAGTATATATCACAGTGGTACACAGTATATATCAGTGTGGTACACAGTATATATCACAGTGGTACACAGCATATATCACAGTGGTACACAGTATATATCACAGTGGTACACAGCATATATCACAGTGGTACACAGTATATATCACAGTGGTACACAGTATATATCACAGTGGTACACAGTATATATCACAGTGGTACACAGCATATATCACAGTGGTACACAGTATATATCACAGTGGTACACAGTATATATCACAGTGGTACACAGTATATATCACAGTGGTACACAGTATATATCACAGTGGTACACAGTATATATCACAGTGGTACACAGTGTATATCACAGTGGTACACAGTATATATCACAGTGGTACACAGTATATATCACAGTGGTACACAGTATATATCACAGTGGTACACAGTATATATCACAGTGGTACACAGTATATATCACAGTGGTACACAGTGTATATCACAGTGGTACACAGTGTATATCACAGTGGTACACAGTATATATCACAGTGGTACACAGTGTATATCACAGTGGTACACAGTGTATATCACAGTGGTACACAGTGTATATCACAGTGGTACACAGTGTATATAACAGTGGTACACAGTGTATATCACAGTGGTACACAGTGTATATCACAGTGGTACACAGTGTATATCACAGTGGTACACAGTGTATATCACAGTGGTACACAGTGTATATCACAGTGGTACACAGTGTATATCACAGTGGTACACAGTGTATATCACAGTGGTACACAGTATATATCACAGTGGTACACAGTGTATATCACAGTGGTACACAGTGTATATCACAGTGGTACACAGTGTATATCACAGTGGTACACAGTGTATATCACAGTGGTACACAGTGTATATCACAGTGGTACACAGTGTATATCACAGTGGTACACAGCATATATCACAGTGGTACACAGTATATATCACAGTGGTACACAGTATATATCACAGTGGTACACAGTATATATCACAGTGGTACACAGTATATATCACAGTGGTACACAGCATATATCACAGTGGTACACAGTATATATCACAGTGGTACACAGCATATATCACAGTGGTACACAGTATATATCACAGTGGTACACAGTATATATCACAGTGGTACACAGTATATATCACAGTGGTACACAGCATATATCACAGTGGTACACAGTATATATCACAGTGGTACACAGTATATATCACAGTGGTACACAGCATATATCACAGTGGTACACAGTATATATCACAGTGGTACACAGCATATATCACAGTGGTACACAGTATATATCACAGTGGTACACAGTATATATCACAGTGGTACACAGTATATATCACAGTGGTACACAGTATATATCACATTGGTACACAGCATATATCACAGTGGTACACAGCATATATCACAGTGGTACACAGTATATATCACAGTGGTACACAGTATATATCACAGTGGTACACAGTATATATCACAGTGGTACACAGTATATATCACAGTGGTACACAGTATATATCATAGTGGTACACAGTATATATCACAGTGGTACACAGCATATATCACAGTGGTACACAGCATATATCACAGTGGTACACAGTATATATCACAGTGGTACACAGCATATATCACAGTGGTACACAGTATATATCACAGTGGTACACAGCATATATCACAGTGGTACACAGTATATATCACAGTGGTACACAGTATATATCACAGTGGTACACAGTATATATCACAGTGGTACACAGTATATATCACAGTGGTACACAGCATATATCACAGTGGTACACAGTATATATCACAGTGGTACACAGTATATATCACAGTGGTACACAGTATATATCACAGTGGTACACAGTATATATCACAGTGGTACACAGTATATATCACAGTGGTACACAGTATATATCACAGTGGTACACAGTATATATCACAAGTTCTCAAAAACATTGATGAGAAAACCGACAGTTTAACTCTATGTTGATGTGAAGAACAATACCTGGAGTTTACCTGGAGAGAGTTCCAGGGGTCAACGCCCCCGCGGCCCGGTCTGTGACCAGGCCTCCATTAGTGTACATAGGAAGAGCAATTTGTTGGTTTTCTGTAAATTTTAAATTTTAAAATTATTGTTAGCCTTAATAATTAAAATGTCTAGAAAAGGCAATGAGTTATTTTCTTCGAACTCAACAGTAAAATTTATTGAATGAGTTAAACTATTTAATCTAACAAGGAAATTATTTTTATTTATATTTTTAGGCATAAGACACAAAATATCATCAATATGTCTATACTACTTAGGTATATTAGGGAGAATTGTGTTAAGCAATCTTGTCTCAAAAAATTCCATGTGTAAATTACTAAGAGCAGTGAGAGAGGATTTCCCATTGCCATACCAAACTTCTGAGTGTAAAACTCGTCATTAAACCCAAATTTTGCATCAACAATACAAAGTTTAATAAGTTTAATGACAGTAGGAACTGGCAGTGGTAAATCTTAATTAACAAGTTCTTCAAATAAGAAACTTTGTAAATCATCAACTGGAACTTTTGTGAACAAGGAAGTAACATCAAAACTAACCATGTTAAAATCATTTAAGTCAGTCGAGATGCTTAACTTATCCACTAAATCTACTTTATTTTTTAACATTAAAGTTAGAAAATTTTCCGACAATTGGGCTTAAAATATCAACAAGTCATTTAAATACTTTATAGGACAACTTTAGCAATAGTGTATTTTGAGTTCTTCATTAGTAACTCTTAAGTCACTGTGATTTTGTCTTATAGTTTGAGTTCCTTCACGATCTTCATGGACGGTTCTAACAATGTTGCTGAAGATTTGTATTATACTCATTTACCGATAAGAACCTCAGCGTTCACTGGCGATCTAATGGTCATATTTGTTGTGTTTCTTAATTAATCATTGTATTGGGTCGTTTATTGTGTATTTTGACTTAAAGAATTTCCTGACGGACCAGACACAAAAGGCTAGGTATGGCTGGCAAGGGCGCATTCAAGGAATAAAGTCGTGGCTGGGGTATGTATATTTGCCAGGAAATAAATAAGCTAATTCTATGGGGTTTATTCTATGGCAGACTCTTGTTCATATTTAAACTATTCACTGTTCATTAAATAAATTACCTTTTTTAACATTTTTCTTCAACAGATTCTGAACCAGTGGTATGTTGTGGAGCAGTTCGACACCACCTCCACCTGCCTGACTCTTAACTACACCCGTGTGTCTGCAACTCAGCTCAAAGTTACAAAGTCTCGTCAACTGGTGCTACTGGACAGCCTCAGCATCGAGCACACCAACTCCTACACTGGCACCCTCGACATCCCTGACGGAGACAATGCTGGCAAGATGCGAGTTAAGTGGCCATTGAGTGAGTCCCTTCAGTATTTTGTAAATATTTCTTGATGGGAGATATATTGGTTGTATTCAGAATACTCATGCACTGTTGCCTTCACTTCAAATACCTGCTATCAGTAGCCCGTAAATATTTTTTTCAACAAAATGACGTCAGTTTTAGACTGTAAGCGAAACTTGTACATTTTCTAGTTTCAGTAAAACATTTCTAAGACTATACACATACCCACCAGTAAAAACTTCAATATGTCATTTTTGGGGGGAAACGTCGTCTAATAAAAATGTGGCTTTGCTACGTGTGTTGTAGTCCTAGTTTATAGTCTCTCCGCCAGTCACGACATTCTTGTTCTATATCATAAATGGCATAAAATACTGAGTAAGATGCGTATACAGATAAGATAAGATAAGATAAGATTTCGTTCGGATTTTTAACCCCGGAGGGTTAGCCACCCAGGATAACCCAAGAAAGTCAGTGCGTCATCGAGGACTGTCTAACTTATTTCCATTGGGGTCCTTAATCTTGTCCCCCAGGATGCGACCCACACCAGTCGACTAACACCCAGGTACCTATTTGCTGCTAGGTGAACAGGACAACAGGTGTAAGGAAACGTGTCGAAATGTTTCCACCCGCCGGGAATCGAACCCGGGCCCTCCGTGTGTGAAGCGGGAGCTTTAGCCACCAGGCCACCGGGCCACGTAGGAGAAGTGTACAACACTTAAAAATCTTTATCATTGAAATGTTTTGTTAGTTCTATAGGTTTCTTCTGTTATATACAGGCGAATATAACAGTGAAGATGGTAGAGGTAGATTTAAAGTTGAGTCCATCAGCCTTGATGGAAAGTGGTCAGTCACTGAGTCTAAAACAGAGGCACAACACCAGAGACATAATAAAGTCACACATAAGTAGCACATACTAGTGGAAGTACGTTATGCTAAACAGTTGTTACCAAAACAAAGGTGGACTGGTGTTATAACTGCCAGGATATTTGACTGAAGAAACCAGTTTAGCAAGCCAAACGTTTCAACAATGAATATACCTAAGTATTATATACCGTTATAGTAATATATATATACAGTGTTTTCTCCATGGGGAAGTGGAATAGAATTCTTCCTCCGTAAGCCATGCGGGTCATGAGAGGCTACTAACATGCGTGTCATGAGAGGCTACTAACATGCGGGTCATGAGAGGCTACTAACATGCGGGTCATGAGAGGCTACTAACATGCGTGTCATGAGAGGCTACTAACATGCGTGTCATGAGAGGCTACTAACATGCGTGTCATGAGAGGCTACTAACATGCGTGTCATGAGAGGCTACTAACATGCGGGTCATGAGAGGCTACTAACATGCGGGTCATGAGAGGCTACTAACATGCGGGTCATGAGAGGCTACTAACATGCGTGTCATGAGAGGCTACTAACATGCGGGTCATGAGAGGCTACTAACATGCGGGTCATGAGAGGCTACTAACATGCGTGTCATGAGAGGCTACTAACATGCGTGTCATGAGAGGCTACTAACATGCGTGTCATGAGAGGCTACTAACATGCGTGTCATGAGAGGCTACTAACATGCGTGTCATGAGAGGCTACTAACATGCGTGTCATGAGAGGCTACTAACATGCGTGTCATGAGAGGCTACTAACATGCGTGTCATGAGAGGCTACTAACATGCGTGTCATGAGAGGCTACTAACATGCGTGTCATGAGAGGCTACTAACATGTCATGAGAGGCTACTAACATGCGGGTCATGAGAGGTCATGAGAGGCTACTAACATGCGTGTCATGAGAGGGTCATGAGAGGCGACCAACAAGCGTGTCATGAGTGGCTACTAACATGCGTGTCATGAGAGGCTACTAACATGCGTGTCATGAGAGGCTACTAACATGCGTGTCATGAGAGGCTACTAACATGCGTGTCATGAGAGGCTACTAACATGAGAGGCTACTAACATGCGTGTCATGAGAGGCTACTAACATGCGGTCATGAGAGGCTACTAACATGCGTGTCATGAGAGGCTACTAACATGCGTGTCATGAGAGGCTACTATGCGTGTCATGCATGCGTGTCATGAGAGGCTACTAACATGCGTGTCATGAGAGGCTACTAACATGCGTGTCATGAGAGGCTACTAACATGCGGGTCATGAGAGGCTACTAACATGCGGGTCATGAGAGGCTACTAACATGCGTGTCATGAGAGGCTACTAACATGCGTGTCATGAGAGGCTACTAACATGCGTGTCATGAGAGGCTACTAACATGCGTGTCATGAGAGGCTACTAACATGCGTGTCATGAGAGGCTACTAACATGCGTGTCATGAGAGGCTACTAACATGCGTGTCATGAGAGGCTACTAACATGCGTGTCATGAGAGGCTACTAACATGCGTGTCATGAGAGGCTACTAACATGCGTGTCATGAGAGGCTACTAACATGCGTGTCATGAGAGGCTACTAACATGCGTGTCATGAGAGGCTACTAACATGCGTGTCATGAGAGGCTACTAACATGCGTGTCATGAGAGGCTACTAACATGCGTGTCATGAGAGGCTACTAACATGCGTGTCATGAGAGGCTACTAACATGCGTGTCATGAGAGGCTACTAACATGCGTGTCATGAGAGGCTACTAACATGCGTGTCATGAGAGGCTACTAACATGCGTGTCATGAGAGGCTACTAACATGCGTGTCATGAGAGGCTACTAACATGCGTGTCATGAGAGGCTACTAACATGCGTGTCATGAGAGGCTACTAACATGCGTGTCATGAGAGGCTACTAACATGCGTGTCATGAGAGGCTACTAACGGGTCATGAGAGGCTACTAACATGCGTGTCATGAGAGGCTACTAACATGCGGGTCATGAGAGGCTACTAACATGCGTGTCATGAGAGGCTACTAACATGCGTGTCATGAGAGGCTACTAACATGCGGGTCATGAGAGGCTACTAACATGCGTGTCATGAGAGGCTACTAACATGCGGGTCATGAGAGGCTACTAACATGCGTGTCATGAGAGGCTACTAACATGCGGGTCATGAGAGGCTACTAACATGCGTGTCATGAGAGGCTACTAACATGCGGGTCATGAGAGGCTACTAACATGCTACTAACATGCGTGTCATGAGAGGCTACTACATGCGTGTCATGAGAGGCTACTAACATGCGGGTCATGAGAGGCTACTAACATGCGTATCATGAGAGGCTACTAACATGCGCTACTAACATGCGTGTCATGAGAGGCTACTAACATGCGTATCATGAGAGGCTACTAACATGCGGGTCATGAGAGGCTACTAACATGCGTATCATGAGAGGCTACTAACATGCGTGTCATGAGAGGCTACTAACATGCGGGTCATGAGAGGCTACTAACATGCGTGTCATGAGAGGCTACTAACATGCGGGTCATGAGAGGCTACTAACATGCGTGTCATGAGAGGCTACTAACATGCGGGTCATGAGAGGCTACTAACATGCGTATCATGAGAGGCTACTAACATGCGGGTCATGAGAGGCTACTAACATGCGTATCATGAGAGGCTACTAACATGCGTGTCATGAGAGGCTACTAACATGCGGGTCATGAGAGGCTACTAACATGCGGGTCATGAGAGGCTACTAACATGCGGGTCATGAGAGGCTACTAACATGCGGGTCATGAGAGGCTACTAACATGCGTGTTATGAGAGGCTACTAACATGCGTGTCATGAGAGGCTACTAACATGCGGGTCATGAGAGGCTACTAACATGCGTGTCATGAGAGGCTACTAACATGCGTGTCATGAGAGGCTACTAACATGCAGGTCATGAGAGGCTACTAACATGCGTGTCATGAGAGGCTACTAACATGCGTGTCATGAGAGGCTACTAACATGCGGGTCATGAGAGACTACTAACATGCGGGTCATGAGAGGCTACTAACATGCGGGTCATGAGAGGCTACTAACATGCATGTCATGAGAGGCTACTAACATGCGTGTCATGAGAGGCTACTAACATGCATGTGAAAATTTGTGTGGACTGCCTCCAAGTGAGTCGCCTACCCTGGCAAACTCTGTTGACACCGAGCTCTGAGGTGGGTACCTCAGCCTCACAAGTGGCTTATAGGACAGATTTTCACAAATGATTGATGTTGCAAGAAACTCGCCTGCATGCGCATATAGAGGACTAACTTACTTGGTGTTGCAGCATATATCCTGATCTTCAACTTCCCTAAGCTTAGCCTTAGCCCCTCTGGACTTCCCCTCAGAAACCACGTGCAACCGGGAGCCTTAATTCCTGCAATATTCAATCATTATTAGTGTCCTGCCTGCACCTCAGAAATTCCTATATCCAAGAGGGTATGTATCCCCTAGTATAACTATGCAGACACGGACACTAGCTTCCAGACTGCCTTGAGACACTGGTACTTACTGGGCATGCTCTGCCAGCTGCAACACAGGCCCACGGATCAAACTCACTCACAATCTCCCCAGACACTGGCCAGAAATCTACGAGATAAAGTGGAGGTCTTGTCTTACTGTATGGGCCTGACGGAGGTCATCTACGGTACATCAAGGTGCCTCTACCAGATTTCCCCAGGTCTCAAATGTGAAGACACGTGGGGGGCGCCGTCTGCTGATCACGGCACGTCTTGTCCAGTTGGTGTCTGTCTTAAGAAGGACGCTATTGTGTCTTTGAGACCCGTGCCTCATAATTCAAGCTAGGGCTGCCAGTTCTCCCTAGCTAACTTAACCTAGTGTTTGCCTACATTATCGGCCTATTACTACCTATGTTAAGGTCTTAGGTCTACATTATTATTGTCTACAGTTGCCTCAATGATCCTAATATTAGTGTACTACCAGTAAAACTACCTACTCCTTCCCTGAAGGGTAAATCTATAAATTAAATAAGCTTACCAACAATCCCCGCCAACTAGAGAGAATGCTGTTTGTTTGGGAGGGTTTAAGGGCCACCCAGCTCAGCCGTCCCATTACGGCTATGCTGGGACCCCTTTGTAAGTCGTATCTGTCCTGTGGAACTTTAGGGACCAAATAAATTTCCACATCGCGTGTCATGAGAGGCTACTAACATGCGGGTCATGAGAGGCTACTAACATGCGGGTCATGAGAGGCTACTAACATGCGTGTCATGAGAGGCTACTAACATGCATGTCATGAGAGGCTACTAACATGCATCTCATGAGAGGCTACTAACATGCATGTCATGAGAGGCTACTAACATGCGTGTCACGAGAGGCTACTAACATGCGTGTCATGAGAGGCTACTAACATGCGGGTCATGAGAGGCTACTAACATGCGTGTCATGAGAGGCTACTAACATGCGGGTCATGAGAGGCTACTAACATGCGGGTCATGAGAGGCTACTAACATGCGTGTCATGAAAGGCTACTAACATGCGGGACATGAGAGGCTACTAACATGCGTGTCATGAGAGGCTACTAACATGCGGGCCATGAGAGGCTACTAACATGCATGTCATGAGAAGCTACTAACATGCGAGTCATGAGAGGCTACTAACATGCGTGTCATGAGAGGCTACTAACATGCGTGTCATGAGAGGCTACTAACATGCGGGCCATGAGAGGCTACTAACATGCGTGTCATGAGAGGCTACTAACATGCGTGTCATGAGAGGCTACTAACATGCGGGCCATGAGAGGCTACTAACATGCGGGTCATGAGAGGCTACTAACATGCGGGTCATGAGAGGCTACTAACATGTGGGTCATGAGAGGCTACTAACATGCGTGTCATGAGAGGCTACTAACATGCGGGCCATGAGAGGCTACTAACATGCGGGTCATGAGAGGCTACTAACATGCGTGTCATGAGAGGCTACTAACATGCGGGTCATGAGAGGCTACTAACATGCGGGTCATGAGAGGCTACTAACATGCGGGTCATGAGAGGCTACTAACATGCGGGCCATGAGAGGCTACTAACATGCGGGTCAAGAGAGGCTACTAACATGCGGGTCATGAGAGGCTACTAACATGCATGTCATGAGAGGCTACTAACATGCGGGCCATGAGAGGCTACTAACATGCGGGTCATGAGAGGCTACTAACATGCGTGTCATGAGAGGCTACTAACATGCGGGTCATGAGAGGCTACTAACATGCGGGCCATGAGAGGCTACTAACATGCGGGTCATGAGAGGCTACTAACATGCGGGTCATGAGAGGGTACTAACATGCCAGGAGCATGGGGCTAGTAACCCCTTCTCCTGTATACGTTATTAAAGTTAAAAAAGAAAGGCTTTAGTTTTTCTTTTTGGGCCACCCTGCCTCGGAGGGATACGGCCGGTGCTTCGTCTTGCCGAATATGGAAAGCGAAAATTTGTGTATGCAATAATTTCTCAAAAATCATTCTGAACCTAATGGAAAAAATATATTTCATTGTGTTTGTTTATCATTAAATTATTCTAAACTTATCTAAATTATATTAACCTGGATTAGGCTAAATTAAATTGCGCTTGTTTTAATAAGGTTAGGTAAGTTTTCTAAGTTGCTTTTCGTACAAAATTATTAATATCTACATTATCATAAATGAAAAAAAAAATTAAACATAAAAGAATTTTTTGAGAATGAACTTAATTTTAAATGAGTTCTTGCTAAATGACCAATTTTACCTATTCGACACGACACACACACACACACACACACACACACACACACACACACACACACACATATATATATATATATATATATATATATATATATAGATATATATATATATATATATATATATATATATATATATATATATATCAATAACAAACTGCGGCTAGCTGGGGGATCGAACCCGTGTTGTTTTAACCCTCCTCGTGGGAAGAGAGCGAAAATTCACGGCGCTCTAAACCACGGGACCAGGCTATCGTACAACCAACATGAGCCTAGCAAACTAGGCTTGCTTCACGTTGCGAGTCATAAGATGGTGTGGTTGCCTCAGCTAATGTTGTTTGTAGGAGTGTATTTTCCAATGGTTTAGAACGTCGTGAAGTTTCCCTCTTCCCACGAGGCGGGCTAAAACAACACGGGTTCGATCCCCTGGCTAGCCGCAGTTTGTTATTGATTAAATACCATTTGCTTGTGGTTAATAATATAAATATATATATATATATATATATATATATATATATATATATATATATATATATATATCAACACTGCACTAGCCAAGGAGTCGAACCCGTGCTGTATTGGCCCGCCTCATGGTGAGAAAAAACGCATGACTCTTTAGACCACTAGACCACACAATGATATACAGTGGTGTGGACGCCTCTGAGCTAATTTCATTGTACTCCCTGTTTGTGTACTAGCTCAAGAGCTCAAGTAATGGCCTAAAGCGTCATATGTTTTCTCTCACCATGAGGCGTCCAGAACAGCATGGGTTCAACTCCTTGGCTAGTGCAGTGTTGTTATTGATCAATACCACTTGTTCCGTGGGTACTATATATATATATATATATATATATATATATATATATATATATATTTTATTTTATTTTTATTATCACACCGGCCGATTCCCACCAAGGCAGGGTGGCCCGAAAAAGAAAAACTTTCACCATCATTCACTCCATCACTGTCTTGCCAGAAGGGTGCTTTACACTACAGTTTTTAAACTGCAACATTAACACCCCTCCTTCAGAGTGCAGGCACTGTACTTCCCATCTCCAGGACTCAAGTCCGGCCTGCCGGTTTCCCTGAATCCCTTCATAAATGTTACTTTGCTCACACTCCAACAGCACGTCAAGTATTAAAAACCATTTGTCTCCATTCACTCCTATCAAACACGCTCACGCATGCCTGCTGGAAGTCCAAGCCCCTCGCACACAAAACCTCCTTTACCCCCTCCCTCCAACCCTTCCTAGGCCGACCCCTACCCCGCCTTCCTTCCACTACAGACTGATACACTCTTGAAGTCATTCTGTTTCGCTCCATTCTCTCTACATGTCCGAACCACCTCAACAACCCTTCCTCAGCCCTCTGGACAACAGTTTTGGTAATCCCACACCTCCTCCTAACTTCCAAACTACGAATTCTCTGCATTATATTCACACCACACATTGCCCTCAGACATGACATCTCCACTGCCTCCAGCCTTCTCCTCGCTGCAACATTCATCACCCACGCTTCACACCCATATAAGAGCGTTGGTAAAACTATACTCTCATACATTCCCCTCTGTGCCTCCAAGGACAAAGTTCTTTGTCTCCACAGACTCCTAAGTGCACCACTCACTCTTTTTCCCTCATCAATTCTATGATTCACCTCATCTTTCATAGACCCATCCGCTGACACGTCCACTCCCAAATATCTGAATACGTTCACCTCCTCCATACTCTCTCCCTCCAATCTGATATTCAATCTTTCATCACCTAATCTTTTTGTTATCCTCATAACCTTACTCTTTCCTGTATTCACCTTTAATTTTCTTCTTTTGCACACCCTACCAAATTCATCCACCAATCTCTGCAACTTCTCTTCAGAATCTCCCAAGAGCACAGTGTCATCAGCAAAGAGCAGCTGTGACAACTCCCACTTTGTGTGTGATTCTTTATCTTTTAACTCCACGCCTCTTGCCAAGACCCTCGCATTTACTTCTCTTACAACCCCATCTATAAATATATTAAACAACCACGGTGACATCACACATCCTTGTCTAAGGCCTACTTTTACTGGGAAAAAATTTCCTTCTTTCCTACATACTCTAACTTGAGCCTCACTATCCTCGTAAAAACTCTTCACTGCTTTCAGTAACCTACCTCCTACACCATACACTTGCAACATCTGCCACATTGCCCCCCTATCCACCCTGTCATACGCCTTTTCCAAATCCATAAATGCCACAAAATATGCAAAATTACCACTGTGAAAGAGTAGCGAAATTCAAAGCGCTTTCGTGACTACTCAGTGTGAGTAGTCACGAAAGCGCTTGGAATTTCACTACTCTTTCACAGTGGTTGTTTTGCATATATATATTATATATATACATACATATATATACATACATATATATACATACATATATATTTTTTTTTTTTTTTTTTTTTTTTTTTTTTTTTTATCACCCCGGCCGATTCCCACCAAGGCAGGGTGGCCCGAAAAAGAAAAACTTTCACCATCATTCACTCCATCACTGTCTTGCCAGAAGGGTGCTTTACACTACAGTTTTTAAACTGCAACATTAACACCCCTCCTTCAGAGTGCAGGCACTGTACTTCCCATCTCCAGGACTCAAGTCCGGCCTGCCGGTTTCCCTGAATCCCTTCATAAATGTTACTTTGCTCACACTCCAACAGCACGTCAAGTATTAAAAACCATTTGTCTCCATTCACTCCTATCAAACACGCTCACGCATGCCTGCTGGAAGTCCAAGCCCCTCGCACACAAAACCTCCTTTACCCCCTCCCTCCAACCCTTCCTAGGCCGACCCCTACCCCGCCTTCCTTCCACTACAGACTGATACACTCTTGAAGTCATTCTGTTTCGCTCCATTCTCTCTACATGTCCGAACCACCTCAACAACCCTTCCTCAGCCCTCTGGACAACAGTTTTGGTAATCCCGCACCTCCTCCTAACTTCCAAACTACGAATTCTCTGCATTATATTCACACCACACATTGCCCTCAGACATGACATCTCCACTGCCTCCAGCCTTCTCCTCGCTGCAACATTCATCACCCACGCTTCACACCCATATAAGAGCGTTGGTAAAACTATACTCTCATACATTCCCCTCTTTGCCTCCAAGGACAAAGTTCTTTGTCTCCACAGACTCCTAAGTGCACCACTCACTCTTTTTCCCTCATCAATTCTATGATTCACCTCATCTTTCATAGACCCATCCGCTGACACGTCCACTCCCAAATATCTGAATACGTTCACCTCCTCCATACTCTCTCCCTCCAATCTGATATTCAATCTTTCATCACCTAATCTTTTTGTTATCCTCATAACCTTACTCTTTCCTGTATTCACCTTTAATTTTCTTCTTATGCACACCCTACCAAATTCATCCACCAATCTCTGCAACTTCTCTTCAGAATCTCCCAAGAGCACAGTGTCATCAGCAAAGAGCAGCTGTGACAACTCCCACTTTGTGTGTGATTCTTTATCTTTTAACTCCACGCCTCTTGCCAAGACCCTCGCATTTACTTCTCTTACAACCCCATCTATAAATATATTAAACAACCACGGTGACATCACACATCCTTGTCTAAGGCCTACTTTTACTGGGAAAAAATTTCCCTCTTTCCTACATACTCTAACTTGAGCCTCACTATCCTCGTAAAAACTCTTCACTGCTTTCAGTAACCTACCTCCTACACCATACACTTGCAACATCTGCCACATTGCCCCCCTATCCACCCTGTCATACGCCTTTTCCAAATCCATAAATGCCACAAAGACCTCTTTAGCCTTATCTAAATACTGTTCACTTATATGTTTCACTGTAAACACCTGGTCCACACACCCCCTACCTTTCCTAAAGCCTCCTTGTTCATCTGCTATCCTATTCTCCGTCTTACTCTTAATTCTTTCAATTATAACTCTACCATCCACTTTACCAGGTACACTCAACAGACTTATCCCCCTATAATTTTTGCACTCTCTTTTATCCCCTTTGCCTTTATACAAAGGAACTATGCATGCTCTCTGCCAATCCCTAGGTACCTTACCCTCTTCCATACATTTATTAAATAATTGCACCAACCACTCCAAAACTATATCCCCACCTGCTTTTAACATTTCTATCTTTATCCCATCAATCCCGGCTGCCTTACCCCCTTTCATTTTACCTACTGCCTCACGAACTTCCCCCACACTCACAACTGGCTCTTCCTCACTCCTACAAGATGTTATTCCTCCTTGCCCTATACACGAAACCACAGCTTCCCTATCTTCATCAACATTTAACAATTCCTCAAAATATTCCTTCCATCTTCCCAATACCTCTAACTCTCCATTTAATAACTCTCCTCTCCTATTTTTAACTGACAAATCCATTTGTTCTCTAGGCTTTCTTAACTTGTTAATCTCACTCCAAAACTTTTTCTTATTTTCAACAAAATTTGTTGATAACATCTCACCCACTCTCTCATTTGCTCTCTTTTTACATTGCTTCCTATATATATATATATATATATATATATATATATATATATATATATATAATCCTTGGTAACCTCCACACTTGTATTAACACGTATGTATTTACTTGTCTTAACAAGATATTGCAGGCAAATCAGACTACATTGTGTTTGATATTGATGGAAAGACGCATGCTGCTGTCTACGACTGTCAGCAGATAACAAGCTTGGCACATCGCCATTCTGCTGCCATTCTCTCCAGGACCCCATCCCTTCCTGCAGAAACTATCACAAAGGTTAGTTTCCTCCTATAAGAGTAATATAGATTAATACTATAGTCCCAGTTCGTGATCAGGTACCGATCACTTAAGGATATGTGAAGCCAGGTTGCTGGTCTTCTGCCTGGAGTCTCCACAGACTTGATGTTTCTACTGCAGCTGAGAAAGTTTTCCGTCAAAATTCCAGCCCATTGTACATGGAAGTTCTTAGGCGGAGAGGTTGTGGTTCTCGAGACAAGAGTTCCAACTCAATGTATCCAGGAGATGAATACGAACATTCTGAAGATTTACAGGAACTGGAACTCACCCCAGTCAAAGAGCATGGAAATACACCTGTCAGAGCAAGCATTTTGAATGTATTCTGAAGAGTTCTTAAGAGGTTTAAGAACTCATCGCAAGACGAATTCTCAAGTTACCAAACATAATCTTGGACGAAATAAAGTAATATATAATTATTCATAATTATATTTTCAAATATATTTTGTAAATTTGTTGTGAGGTTTGAGATGCAAATTAATAATTACTGAAGAGTTACGAAAAATACTGCAAATATTATAGTAAATCGAATAAAAGGGATCTGGAGCACACATGAAAAAAATCACCTTTGTAATAAATGAAGAAAATCATTAATAAATGAAAAACAAAGCTAAAGGTAATAAAAAATTTTCACATTTTACAGACGAAAATATTAAAAATAAATATTAATTTTAAGAGGTCAATCTATAAAACCTACTCCACAGATAGGGAGTCAAGGCCGGGTCACCACGACTTGGAAAACACCCGGGCCGGGAGAATACCGGCGAATAAAAAAAGAAAAAAATGAGAGGTTATGGTATAAATCTTGGTAATAAATACCGACAAGTTGGTTTAGAAAGACACGTAAGTAAACACTATAACATATTTATTAGAAAACGTTTCAGTCCTGGGACCTTGATCACTTCTAGTGATCACTTAGAAGTGATCAAGGTCCCAGGACCGAAACGTTTTCTAATAAATATGTTATAGTGTTTGCTTACGTGTCTTTCTAAGCCATGAGAGGTTATACACCTTGAGGTGCGTATTTCTCTTAGAGAATCAGTGCTGACAGTCGGTTTTAATCCGTATTTCAAGGACTGAATTATTCTTGTGTGATGGTGAAAATGACCCAAGTGGAGTCGAAAGCCTTTAAGCTCCATTAACCAACTATCCATGCATAAGATGATCAAAAACTGTGTTGAAGCATTGCGTTTTAAACTAACCAGTCATCGTCCACCAGGGTGACTACATCGAAGGAAAAACATTCACAATTATTCAGTCACTAGAAGTGTTGCCTGTCGTCTGTTGTGAGTTCCAGACGAGAAGTGAGTAAGATTATTTGTTCTTAAACACACTGAATACCTCCAGCTTCTTGCGCGATGTTTCAATATGCCCAACACTCCTTCTCAAGCCTCTCCACCAACACACCCTCCCAAGCCTCTCCACCAGTACACTCTCCCAAGCCTCTCCACCAGCACACCCTCCCAAGCCTCTCCACCAGCACACCCTCCCAAGCCTCTCCACCAGCACACCCTCCCAAGCCTCTCCACCAACACACCCTCCCAAGCCTATCCACCAGCACACCCTCCCAATCCTCTCCACCAACACACCCTCCCAAGCCTCTCCACAAGCACACCCTCCAAAGCCTTTCCACCAACACACCCTCCCAAGCCTCTCCACCAGCACACCCTCCCAAGCCTCTCCACCAGCACACCCTCCCAAGCCTCTCCACCAACACACCCTCCCAAGCCTCTCCACCAACACACCCTCCCAAGCCTCTCCACCAACACACCCTCCCAAGCCTCTCCACCAACACACCCACCCAAGCCTCTCCATTAACACTCTCGTCCCAAACCTCTCGACCAACACACCCTCCCAAGCCTCTTCACCAACACACACTCCCAAGCCTTTCCAGCTACACACCCTCCCAAGACTCTCCACATACACACCCTCCCAAGCCCCTCCACCAACACACCCTCCCATGCCTCTCTACCAACACATCCTGAAAAGCCTCTCCACCAACACATCCTCCCAAGCCTCTCCACCAACTCACCCTCCTTAGCTTCTCCACCAACTCACCCTCCCAAGCCTCTCCACCAACACACCCTCCCAAGCCTATCCACCAGCACACCCTCCCAAGCCTCTTCACCAACACACACTCCCAAGCCTTTCCACCTACACACCCTCCCAAGACTCTCCACATACACACCCTCCCAAGCCTCTCCACCAACACACCCTCCCATGCCTCTTTACCAACACATCCTGAAAAGCCTCTCCACCAACACATCCTCCCAAGCCTCTCCACCAACTCACCCTCCTTAGCTTCTCCACCAACTCACCCTCCCAAGCCTCTCCACCAACACACCCTCCCAAGCCTATCCACCAGCACACCCTCCCAATCCTCTCCACCAACACACCCTCCCAAGCCTCTCCACAAGCACACCCCCCCAAGCCTTTCCACCAACACATCCTCCCAAGCCTCTCCACCAACTCACCATCCCAAGCCCCTCCACCAACACACCCTCCCCAGCCACCCCACCAACACACACTCCCAAGCCTCTCCACCAACACACACTTTCAAGCCTCTCCACCAACACACCCTCCCAAGCCTCTCCACCAATACACCCTCCCAAGCCTCTCCACCAACTCGCCCTCCCAAACCTCTCCACCAACACACCCACCCAAGCCTCTCCATTTACACTCTCTTCCAAAGCCTCTCCACCAACACACCCTCCCAAGCCTCTGCACCAACACTCTCGTCCCAAGCCTCTCGACCAACACACCCTCCCAAGCCTCTTCACCAACACACACTCCCAAGCCTTTCCACCTACACACCCTCCCAAGACTCTCCACATACACACCCTCCCAAGCCTCTCCACCAACACACCCTCCCATGCCTCGCTACCAACACATCCTGAAAAGCCTCTCCACCAACACATCCACCCAAGCCTCTCCACCAACACACCCTCCCATGCCTCGCTACCAACACATCCTGAAAAGCCTCTCCACCAACACATCCACCCAAGCCTCTCCACCAACACACCTTTTCAAGCCTCTCCACCAGCACACCCTCGCGAGCCTCTCCACCAACACACCCTCCCAAGCCTCTCCACCAACACATCCTCCCAAGCCTCTCCACCAACACATCCTGCAAAGCCTCTCCACCAACACATCCTCCCAGGCCTCTCCACCAACTCACCCTCCTTAGCTTCTCCACCAACTCACCCTCCCAAGCTTCTCCACCAACTCCCCCTCCCAAGCCTCTCCACCAACTCACCCTCCCAAGCCTCTCCACCAGCACACTCTCCCAAGCCTCTCCTTCAACACATCCTACCAAGCCTCTCCACCAACACATCCTCCCATGCCTCTCCACCAACACATCCTGCAAAGCCTCTCCACCAACACATCCTCCCAAGCCTCTCCACCAACTCACCCTCCTTAGCTTCTCCACCAACTCACCCTCCCAAGCTTCTCCACCAACTCCCCCTCCAAGCCTCTCCACCAACTCACCCTCCCAAGCCTCTCCACCAGCACACTCTCCCAAGCCTCTCCATCAACACAACCCCCCAAGCCTCTCCACCAACACACCTTTTCAAGCCTCTCCACCAACTCACCCTCCCAAGCCTCTCCACTAACACACCCTCCCAAGCCTCTTCATCAACGCACCCTCCCAAACCTCTCCACGAACTCACCCTCCCAAGCCTCTCCACCAGCACACCCTGCCAAACCTCTCCACCAACTCACCCTCCCAAGCCTCTCCACCAGCACACCCTGCCAAGCCTCTTCACCAGCACACCCTGCAATCCTCTCCACCAACGCACCCTCCCAAACCTCTCCACCAACTCACCTTCCCAAGCCTCTCCACCGGCACACCCTGCCAAGCCTCTACACCAACTCACCCTCCCAAGCCTCTCCACCAGCACACCCTCGCAAGCCTCTCGACCAACTGACCATCCGAAGCCTGTCCAGCAGCACACTCTCCCAAGCCTCTCCACCAACACACGCGCCCAAGCCTCTCCACGAACTCCCCCTTCCAAGCCTCTCCACCAGGACACCTTCCAAGCCTCTCCACCAGAACACCCTCCAAAGCCTCTCCACCAACTCACCCTCCAAAGGCTATGCACCAACTCACCCTCCCAATCCTCTCCTGCAGGACACCCTCCCAAGCCTCTCCACCAACATACCTTCCCAAGCCTCTCCACCAACTCACCTTCCCAAGTCTCTCCACCAGCACACCCTCCAAAGCCTCTCCACCAACTGACCCTTCCAAGCCTCTGCACCAACTCACCCTGGCAAGCCTCTCCACCAACTCACCCTCCCAAGACTCCACCAACTAACCCTCTTAAGCCTGTCCACCAACACACTTTCTCAAGCCTGTCCACAAACTCACCCTCCCAAGCCTCTCCACCAATACATCCTCCCAAGCCTCTCCACCAACACATCCTCCCAAGCCTCTCCACGAACACACCCTCCCAAGTATCTCCACCAACTTACCCTCCAAAGCCTCTCCACCAACACACCCTCCCAAGCCTTTCCACCAACACACCCTCCTAAGCCTCTCCACCAACTCACCCTCCCAAGCCCCTCCACCAAGACACCCTCCCCAGCCACTCCACCAACACACCCGTTCAAGTCTCTCCACCAACACTCCCTCCCAAGCCTCTCCTCCAACAAACCCTCCCAAGCCTCTCCACCAACACACCCTCCCAAGCCTATCCATTAACACTCCCTAAGCCTCTCCACCAACACACCCTCCCAAGCCTCTCCACCAACACACTCGTCCCAAGCCTCTCGACCAACACACCCTCCCAAGCCTCTGCACCAACACACACTCCCAAGCCTCTCCACCAACACACACTTTCAAGCCTCTCCACCAACACACCCTCCCAAGCCTCTCCACCAATACACCCTCCCAAGCCTCTCCACCAACTCGCCCTCCCAAACCTCTCCACCAACACACCCACCCAAGCCTCTCCATTAACACTCCCTTCCAAAGCCTCTCCACCAACACACCCTCCCAAGCCTCTGCACCAACACTCTCGTCCCAAGCCTCTCGATCAACACACCCTCCCAAGCCTCTTCACGAACACACACTCCCAAGCCTTTCCACCTACACACCCTCCCAAGACTCTCCACATACACACCCTCCCAAGCCTCTCCACCAACACACCCTCCCATGCCTCGCTACCAACACATCCTGAAAAGCCTCTCCACCAACACATCCACACAAGCCTCTCCACCAACACACCCTCCCATGCCTCGCTACCAACACATCCTGAAAAGCCTCTCCACCAACACATCCACCCAAGCCTCTCCACCAACACACCTTTTCAAGCCTCTCCACCAGCACACCCTCGCGAGCCTCTCCACCAACACACCCTCCCAAGCCTCTCCACCAACACATCCTCCCAAGCCTCTCCACCAACACATCCTGCAAAGCCTCTCCACCAACACATCCTCCCAGGCCTCTCCACCAACTCACCCTCCTTAGCTTCTCCACCAACTCACCCTCCCAAGCTTCTCCACCAACTCCCCCTCCCAAGCCTCTCCACCAACTCACCCTCCCAAGCCTCTCCACCAGCACACTCTCCCAAGCCTGTCCTTCAACACATCCTACCAAGCCTCTCCACCAACACATCCTCCCATGCCTCTCCACCAACACATCCTGCAAAGCCTCTCCACCAACACATCCTCCCAAGCCTCTCCACCAACTCACCCTCCTTAGCTTCTCCACCAACTCACCCTCCCAAGCTTCTCCACCAACTCCCCCTCCAAGCCTCTCCACCAACTCACCCTCCCAAGCCTCTCCACCAGCACACTCTCCCAAGCCTCTCCATCAACACAACCTCCCAAGCCTCTCCACCAACACACCTTTTCAAGCCTCTCCACCAACTCACCCTCCCAAGCCTCTCCACTAACACACCCTCCCAAGCCTCTTCATCAACGCACCCTCCCAAACCTCTCCACGAACTCACCCTCCCAAGCCTCTCCACCAGCACACCCTGCCAAACCTCTCCACCAACTCACCCTCCCAAGCCTCTCCACCAGCACACCCTGCCAAGCCTCTTCACCAGCACACCCTGCAATCCTCTCCACCAACGCACCCTCCCAAACCTCTCCACCAACTCACCTTCCCAAGCCTCTCCACCGGCACACCCTGCCAAGCCTCTACACCAACTCACCCTCCCAAGCCTCTCCACCAGCACACCCTCGCAAGCCTCTCGACCAACTGACCATCCGAAGCCTCTCCAGGAGCACACTCTCCCAAGCCTCTCCACCAACACACGCGCCCAAGCCTCTCCACGAACTCCCCCTTCCAAGCCTCTCCACCAGGACACCTTCCAAGCCTCTCCACCAGAACACCCTCCAAAGCCTCTCCACCAACTCACCCTCCAAAGGCTATGCACCAACTCACCCTCCCAATCGTCTCCTGCAGGACACCCTCCCGAGCCTCTCCACCAACATACCTTCCCAAGCCTCTCCACCAACTCACCTTCCCAAGTCTCTCCACCAGCACACCCTCCAAAGCCTCTCCACCAACTGACCCTTCCAAGCCTCTGCACCAACTCACCCTGGCAAGCCTCTCCACCAACTCACCCTCCCAAGACTCCACCAACTAACCCTCTTAAGCCTGTCCACCAACACACTTTCTCAAGCCTGTCCACAAACTCACCCTCCCAAGCCTCTCCACCAATACATCCTCCCAAGCCTCTCCACCAACACATCCTCCCAAGCCTCTCCACGAACACACCCTCCCAAGTATCTCCACCAACTTACCCTCCAAAGCCTCTCCACCAACACACCCTCCCAAGCCTTTCCACCAACACACCCTCCTAAGCCTCTCCACCAACTCACCCTCCCAAGCCCCTCCACCAAGACACCCTCCCCAGCCACTCCACCAACACACCCGTTCAAGTCTCTCCACCAACACTCCCTCCCAAGCCTCTCCTCCAACAAACCCTCCCAAGCCTCTCCACCAACACACCCTCCCAAGCCTATCCATTAACACTCCCTAAGCCTCTCCACCAACACACCCTCCCAAGCCTCTCCACCAACACACTCGTCCCAAGCCTCTCGACCAACACACCCTCCCGAGCCTCTCCACCAACACACCCTCCCATGCCTCTCCCCAACACATCCTCCCAAGCCTCTCCACCAACACATCCTCATAAGCCTCTCCACCAACTCACCCTCCTTAGCTCCTCCACCAACTCACCCTCCCAAGCTTCTCCACCAACTCCCCATCACAAGCCTCTCCACCAACTCACCCTCCCAAGCCTCTCCACCAGCTCACCCACCAAAGCCGCTCCACCAACACATCCTCCCAAGCCTCTCCACCAACTCATCCTCCCAGTTTTCTCCACCAACTCACCCTCCCAAGCCTCTCCACCAACACTCCCAAGCCTCTCCACCAACTCACCCACCCAAGCCTCTCCACCAACAAATCCTCCCAAGCCTCTCCACCAACTCACCCTCCCAAGCCTCTCCACCAACTCACCCTCCCAAGTCTCTCCAACAACACTCCCTTCCCAAGCCTCTCCACCAACTCTCCCTCCCAAGCCTCTCCACCAGCACACCCTCCCAAGCCTTTCCACCAACTCAGCCTCCCAAGCCTCTCCACCAACATACCCCCCACGCCTCTCCACCAACTCACCTTCCGAAGCCTCTCCACCAGCACACCCTCCCAAGCCTTTCCACCAACTCACCCTCCCAAGCCTTTCCACCAACATAATCCCCAAGCCTCTCCACCAACTCACCCTCCCAAGCCTCTCAACCAGCACACCCTCCCAAGCCTTTCCACCAACTTACCCTCCCAAGCCTCTCCACCAATATACCTTCCCAAACTCTCCACCAGCACACCCTCCCAAGCCTCTCCACCAACTCACCCTCCCAAGCCTCTCCACCAGCACACCCTCCCAAGCCTTTCCACCAACTCACCCTCAGAAGCCTCTCCACCAACATACCCTCCCAAACTCTCCACCAACACACCCTCCCAAGCATCTCCACCAACACACCTTCCCAAGCATCTCCACCAACACACCCTCGAAAGCCTTTCCACCAACTCACCCTCCCAAGCCTCTCCACCAACTCACCCTCCCAAGCCCCTCCACCAACACACCCTCCCCAGCCACTCCACCAACACACACTCCCAAGCCTCTCCACCAACACACCCTTTGAAGCCTCTCCACCAACACACCCTCCCAAACCTCTCCACCAATACACCCTCCAAAGCCTCTCCACCAACTCGCCCTCCCAAGCCTCTCCACCAACACACCCTCCCAAGCCTCTCCATTAACACTCCCTTCCCAAGCCTCTCCATCAACACACCCTCCCAAGCCTCTCGACCAAAACTCTCGTCCCAATCCTCTCGACTAACACACCCTCCCAAGCCTCTGCACCAACACACACTCCCAAGCCTTTCCACCTACACACCCTCCCAAGACTCTCCACATACACACCCTTCCATGCCTCTCCACCAACACATCCTCCAAAGCCTCTCCACCAACACATCCTCCCAAGCCTCTCCACCAACTCACCCTCCTTAGCTTTTCCACCAACTCACCCTCCCAAGCTTCTCCAAAAACTCCCCCTCCCAAGCCTCTCCACCAACTCACCCTCCCAAGCCTCTCCACCAGCTCACCCACCCAAGCCTCTCCACCAAATCACCCTCCCGAGCCTCTCCACCAACACTCCCTCCGAAGCCTCTCCACCAACTCACCCACCCAACCCACTCCACCAACACATCCTCCCAAGCCTCTTCACCAACTCATCCTCCCAATTCTCTCCACCAACTCACCCTCCCAAGCCTCTCCACCAACACTCCCTCCCAAGCTTCTCCACCAACTCACCCACCCAAGCCTCTCCACCAACACATCCTCCCAAGCCTCTCCACCAATTCACCGTCCCAAGCCTCTTCACCAACTCACCCTCCCAAGCCTCTCCACCAACACTCCCTCTCAAGCCTCTCCACCAACTCACCCACCCAAGCCTCTCCACCAACACATCCTCCCAAGCCTCTCCACCAACTCACCCTCCCGAGCCTCTCCACCAACTCACCCTCACAAGCCTCTCCACCAGCACATCCTCCCAAGCCTCTCCACCAGCACACCCTCCCAAGCCTTTCCACCAACTCACCCTCCCAAGCCTCTGCACCAACATTCCCTCCCAAACTCTCCACCAGCACACCCTCCCAAGCCTCTCCACCAGCACACCCTCCCAAGCCTCTCCACCAACACACCCTCCCAAGCTTCTCCTCCTGCACACCCTCCCAAGCCTCTCCACCAGCACACCATCCAAAGCCTCTCCACCAGCACACCCTCCCAAGCCACTCCACCAACTCACTCTCCCAAGCCTCTCCACCAACATACCCTCCCAAGCCTCTCCACCAACTCACCCTCCCAAGCCTCTACACCAACTCACCCTCCCAATCCTCTCCACCAGCACACCCTCTCAAGCCTCTCCACCAACTCACCCTCCCAAGCCTCTCCACCAACATACCCTCCCAAGCCTCTCAACCAACTCACCCTCCCCAGCCTCTCCACCAGCACACCCTCCCACGCCTCTCCACCAGGACACCCTCCCAAGCCTTTCCACCAACTCACCCTCCCAAGCCTGTCCTCCAACATACCCCCAAAGCCTCTCCACCAACTCACCCTCCAAGCCTCTCCACCAGCACACCCTCCCAAGCCTTTCCACCAACTCACCCTCCCAAGCCTCTCCACCAACATACTCTCCCAAGCCTCTCCACCAGCGCACCCTCCCAAGCCTCTCCACTAGCACACCCTCCCAAGCCTCTCCACCAACACACCCTCTCAAGCTTCCTCACCTGCACACCCTCCCAAGCCTCTCTACCAGGACACCCTCCCAAGCCTCTCTACCAGGACACCCTCCCAAGCCTTTCCACCAACTCACCCTCCCAAGCCTGTCCTCCAACATACCCCCAAAGCCTCTCCACCAACTCACCCTCCAAGCCTCTCCACCAGCACACCCTCCCAAGCCTTTCCACCAACTCACCCTCCCAAGCCTCTCCACCAACATACTCTCCCAAGCCTCTCCACCAGCGCACCCTCCCAAGCCTCTCCACTAGCACACCCTCCCAAGCCTCTCCACCAACACACCCTCTCAAGCTTCCTCACCAGCACACCCTCCCAAGCCTCTCCACCAGGACACCCTCCCAAGCCTTTCCACCAACTCACCCTCCCAAGCCTGTCCTCCAACATACCCCCAAAGCCTCTCCACCAACTCACCCTCCAAGCCTCTCCACCAGCACACCCTCCCAAGCCTTTCCACCAACACACCCTCCCAAGCCTCTCCACCAACACACCCTCCCAAGCCTCTCCACCAACACACCCTCCCAAGCCTCTCCACCAACACACCCACCCAAGCCTCTCCATTAACACTCTCGTCCCAAACCTCTCGACCAACACACCCTCCCAAGCCTCTTCACCAACACACACTCCCAAGCCTTTCCAGCTACACACCCTCCCAAGACTCTCCACATACACACCCTCCCAAGCCCCTCCACCAACACACCCTCCCATGCCTCTCTACCAACACATCCTGAAAAGCCTCTCCACCAACACATCCTCCCAAGCCTCTCCACCAACTCACCCTCCTTAGCTTCTCCACCAACTCACCCTCCCAAGCCTCTCCACCAACACACCCTCCCAAGCCTATCCACCAGCACACCCTCCCAAGCCTCTTCACCAACACACACTCCCAAGCCTTTCCACCTACACACCCTCCCAAGACTCTCCACATACACACCCTCCCAAGCCTCTCCACCAACACACCCTCCCATGCCTCTTTACCAACACATCCTGAAAAGCCTCTCCACCAACACATCCTCCCAAGCCTCTCCACCAACTCACCCTCCTTAGCTTCTCCACCAACTCACCCTCCCAAGCCTCTCCACCAACACACCCTCCCAAGCCTATCCACCAGCACACCCTCCCAATCCTCTCCACCAACACACCCTCCCAAGCCTCTCCACAAGCACACCCCCCCAAGCCTTTCCACCAACACATCCTCCCAAGCCTCTCCACCAACTCACCATCCCAAGCCCCTCCACCAACACACCCTCCCCAGCCACCCCACCAACACACACTCCCAAGCCTCTCCACCAACACACACTTTCAAGCCTCTCCACCAACACACCCTCCCAAGCCTCTGCACCAACACTCTCGTCCCAAGCCTCTCGACCAACACACCCTCCCAAGCCTCTTCACCAACACACACTCCCAAGCCTTTCCACCTACACACCCTCCCAAGACTCTCCACATACACACCCTCCCAAGCCTCTCCACCAACACACCCTCCCATGCCTCGCTACCAACACATCCTGAAAAGCCTCTCCACCAACACATCCACCCAAGCCTCTCCACCAACACACCCTCCCATGCCTCGCTACCAACACATCCTGAAAAGCCTCTCCACCAACACATCCACCCAAGCCTCTCCACCAACACACCTTTTCAAGCCTCTCCACCAGCACACCCTCGCGAGCCTCTCCACCAACACACCCTCCCAAGCCTCTCCACCAACACATCCTCCCAAGCCTCTCCACCAACACATCCTGCAAAGCCTCTCCACCAACACATCCTCCCAGGCCTCTCCACCAACTCACCCTCCTTAGCTTCTCCACCAACTCACCCTCCCAAGCTTCTCCACCAACTCCCCCTCCCAAGCCTCTCCACCAACTCACCCTCCCAAGCCTCTCCACCAGCACACTCTCCCAAGCCTCTCCTTCAACACATCCTACCAAGCCTCTCCACCAACACATCCTCCCATGCCTCTCCACCAACACATCCTGCAAAGCCTCTCCACCAACACATCCTCCCAAGCCTCTCCACCAACTCACCCTCCTTAGCTTCTCCACCAACTCACCCTCCCAAGCTTCTCCACCAACTCCCCCTCCAAGCCTCTCCACCAACTCACCCTCCCAAGCCTCTCCACCAGCACACTCTCCCAAGCCTCTCCATCAACACAACCTCCCAAGCCTCTCCACCAACACACCTTTTCAAGCCTCTCCACCAACTCACCCTCCCAAGCCTCTCCACTAACACACCCTCCCAAGCCTCTTCATCAACGCACCCTCCCAAACCTCTCCACGAACTCACCCTCCCAAGCCTCTCCACCAGCACACCCTGCCAAACCTCTCCACCAACTCACCCTCCCAAGCCTCTCCACCAGCACACCCTGCCAAGCCTCTTCACCAGCACACCCTGCAATCCTCTCCACCAACGTACCCTCCCAAACCTCTCCACCAACTCACCTTCCCAAGCCTCTCCACCGGCACACCCTGCCAAGCCTCTACACCAACTCACCCTCCCAAGCCTCTCCACCAGCACACCCTCGCAAGCCTCTCGACCAACTGACCATCCGAAGCCTGTCCAGCAGCACACTCTCCCAAGCCTCTCCACCAACACACGCGCCCAAGCCTCTCCACGAACTCCCCCTTCCAAGCCTCTCCACCAGGACACCTTCCAAGCCTCTCCACCAGAACACCCTCCAAAGCCTCTCCACCAACTCACCCTCCAAAGGCTATGCACCAACTCACCCTCCCAATCCTCTCCTGCAGGACAACCTCCCAAGCCTCTCCACCAACATACCTTCCCAAGCGTCTCCACCAACTCACCTTCCCAAGTCTCTCCACCAGCACACCCTCCAAAGCCTCTCCACCAACTGACCCTTCCAAGCCTCTGCACCAACTCACCCTGGCAAGCCTCTCCACCAACTCACCCTCCCAAGACTCCACCAACTAACCCTCTTAAGCCTGTCCACCAACACACTTTCTCAAGCCTGTCCACAAACTCACCCTCCCAAGCCTCTCCACCAATACATCCTCCCAAGCCTCTCCACCAACACATCCTCCCAAGCCTCTCCACGAACACACCCTCCCAAGTATCTCCACCAACTTACCCTCCAAAGCCTCTCCACCAACACACCCTCCCAAGCCTTTCCACCAACACACCCTCCTAAGCCTCTCCACCAACTCACCCTCCCAAGCCCCTCCACCAAGACACCCTCCCCAGCCACTCCACCAACACACCCGTTCAAGTCTCTCCACCAACACTCCCTCCCAAGCCTCTCCTCCAACAAACCCTCCCAAGCCTCTCCACCAACACACCCTCCCAAGCCTATCCATTAACACTCCCTAAGCCTCTCCACCAACACACCCTCCCAAGCCTCTCCACCAACACACTCGTCCCAAGCCTCTCGACCAACACACCCTCCCAAGCCTCTGCACCAACACACACTCCCAAGCCTCTCCACCAACACACACTTTCAAGCCTCTCCACCAACACACCCTCCCAAGCCTCTCCACCAATACACCCTCCCAAGCCTCTCCACCAACTCGCCCTCCCAAACCTCTCCACCAACACACCCACCCAAGCCTCTCCATTAACACTCCCTTCCAAAGCCTCTCCACCAACACACCCTCCCAAGCCTCTGCACCAACACTCTCGTCCCAAGCCTCTCGATCAACACACCCTCCCAAGCCTCTTCACCAACACACACTCCCAAGCCTTTCCACCTACACACCCTCCCAAGACTCTCCACATACACACCCTCCCAAGCCTCTCCACCAACACACCCTCCCATGCCTCGCTACCAACACATCCTGAAAAGCCTCTCCACCAACACATCCACGCAAGCCTCTCCACCAACACACCCTCCCATGCCTCGCTACCAACACATCCTGAAAAGCCTCTCCACCAACACATCCACCCAAGCCTCTCCACCAACACACCTTTTCAAGCCTCTCCACCAGCACACCCTCGCGAGCCTCTCCACCAACACACCCTCCCAAGCCTCTCCACCAACACATCCTCCCAAGCCTCTCCACCAACACATCCTGCAAAGCCTCTCCACCAACACATCCTCCCAGGCCTCTCCACCAACTCACCCTCCTTAGCTTCTCCACCAACTCACCCTCCCAAGCTTCTCCACCAACTCCCCCTCCCAAGCCTCTCCACCAACTCACCCTCCCAAGCCTCTCCACCAGCACACTCTCCCAAGCCTGTCCTTCAACACATCCTACCAAGCCTCTCCACCAACACATCCTCCCATGCCTCTCCACCAACACATCCTGCAAAGCCTCTCCACCAACACATCCTCCCAAGCCTCTCCACCAACTCACCCTCCTTAGCTTCTCCACCAACTCACCCTCCCAAGCTTCTCCACCAACTCCCCCTCCAAGCCTCTCCACCAACTCACCCTCCCAAGCCTCTCCACCAGCACACTCTCCCAAGCCTCTCCATCAACACAACCTCCCAAGCCTCTCCACCAACACACCTTTTCAAGCCTCTCCACCAACTCACCCTCCCAAGCCTCTCCACTAACACACCCTCCCAAGCCTCTTCATCAACGCACCCTCCCAAACCTCTCCACGAACTCACCCTCCCAAGCCTCTCCACCAGCACACCCTGCCAAACCTCTCCACCAACTCACCCTCCCAAGCCTCTCCACCAGCACACCCTGCCAAGCCTCTTCACCAGCACACCCTGCAATCCTCTCCACCAACGCACCCTCCCAAACCTCTCCACCAACTCACCTTCCCAAGCCTCTCCACCGGCACACCCTGCCAAGCCTCTACACCAACTCACCCTCCCAAGCCTCTCCACCAGCACACCCTCGCAAGCCTCTCGACCAACTGACCATCCGATGCCTCTCCAGGAGCACACTCTCCCAAGCCTCTCCACCAACACACGCGCCCAAGCCTCTCCACGAACTCCCCCTTCCAAGCCTCTCCACCAGGACACCTTCCAAGCCTCTCCACCAGAACACCCTCCAAAGCCTCTCCACCAACTCACCCTCCAAAGGCTATGCACCAACTCACCCTCCCAATCCTCTCCTGCAGGACACCCTCCCGAGCCTCTCCACCAACATACCTTCCCAAGCCTCTCCACCAACTCACCTTCCCAAGTCTCTCCACCAGCACACCCTCCAAAGCCTCTCCACCAACTGACCCTTCCAAGCCTCTGCACCAACTCACCCTGGCAAGCCTCTCCACCAACTCACCCTCCCAAGACTCCACCAACTAACCCTCTTAAGCCTGTCCACCAACACACTTTCTCAAGCCTGTCCACAAACTCACCCTCCCAAGCCTCTCCACCAATACATCCTCCCAAGCCTCTCCACCAACACATCCTCCCAAGCCTCTCCACGAACACACCCTCCCAAGTATCTCCACCAACTTACCCTCCAAAGCCTCTCCACCAACACACCCTCCCAAGCCTTTCCACCAACACACCCTCCTAAGCCTCTCCACCAACTCACCCTCCCAAGCCCCTCCACCAAGACACCCTCCCCAGCCACTCCACCAACACACCCGTTCAAGTCTCTCCACCAACACTCCCTCCCAAGCCTCTCCTCCAACAAACCCTCCCAAGCCTCTCCACCAACACACCCTCCCAAGCCTATCCATTAACACTCCCTAAGCCTCTCCACCAACACACCCTCCCAAGCCTCTCCACCAACACACTCGTCCCAAGCCTCTCGACCAACACACCCTCCCGAGCCTCTCCACCAACACACCCTCCCATGCCTCTCCCCAACACATCCTCCCAAGCCTCTCCACCAACACATCCTCATAAGCCTCTCCACCAACTCACCCTCCTTAGCTCCTCCACCAACTCACCCTCCCAAGCTTCTCCACCAACTCCCCATCACAAGCCTCTCCACCAACTCACCCTCCCAAGCCTCTCCACCAGCTCACCCACCAAAGCCGCTCCACCAACACACCCTCCCAAGCCTCTGCACCAACACACACTCCCAAGCCTTTCCACCTACACACCCTCCCAAGACTCTCCACATACACACCCTTCCATGCCTCTCCACCAACACATCCTCCAAAGCCTCTCCACCAACACATCCTCCCAAGCCTCTCCACCAACTCACCCTCCTTAGCTTTTCCACCAACTCACCCTCCCAAGCTTCTCCAAAAACTCCCCCTCCCAAGCCTCTCCACCAACTCACCCTCCCAAGCCTCTCCACCAGCTCACCCACCCAAGCCTCTCCACCAAATCACCCTCCCGAGCCTCTCCACCAACACTCCCTCCGAAGCCTCTCCACCAACTCACCCACCCAACCCACTCCACCAACACATCCTCCCAAGCCTCTTCACCAACTCACCCTCCCAAGCCTCTCCACCAACACTCCCTCCCAAGCTTCTCCACCAACTCACCCACCCAAGCCTCTCCACCAACACATCCTCCCAATTCTCTCCACCAACTCACCCTCCCAAGCCTCTCCACCAACACTCCCTCCCAAGCTTCTCCACCAACTCACCCACCCAAGCCTCTCCACCAACACATCCTCCCAAGCCTCTCCACCAATTCACCGTCCCAAGCCTCTTCACCAACTCACCCTCCCAAGCCTCTCCACCAACACTCACTCGCAAGCCTCTCCACCAACTCACCCACCCAAGCCTCTCCACCAACACATCCTCCCAAGCCTCTCCACCAACTCACCCTCCCGAGCCTCTCCACCAACTCACCCTCACAAGCCTCTCCACCAGCACATCCTCCCAAGCCTCTCCACCAGCACACCCTCCCAAGCCTTTCCACCAACTCACACTCCCAAGCCTCTGCACCAACATTCCCTCCCAAACTCTCCACCAGCACACCCTCCCAAGCCTCTCCACCAGCACACCCTCCCAAGCCTCTCCACCAACACACCCTCCCAAGCTTCTCCTCCTGCACACCCTCCCAAGCCTCTCCACCAGCACACCATCCAAAGCCTCTCCACCAGCACACCCTCCCAAGCCACTCCACCAACTCACTCTCCCAAGCCTCTCCACCAACATACCCTCCCAAGCCTCTCCACCAACTCACCCTCCCAAGCCTCTACACCAACTCACCCTCCCAATCCTCTCCACCAGCACACCCTCTCAAGCCTCTCCACCAACTCACCCTCCCAAGCCTCTCCACCAACATACCCTCCCAAGCCTCTCCACCAACTCACCCTCCCAAGCCTCTCCACCAGCACACCCTCCCAAGCCTCTCCACCAGGACACCCTCCCAAGCCTTTCCACCAACTCACCCTCCCAAGCCTGTCCTCCAACATACCCCCAAAGCCTCTCCACCAACTCACCCTCCAAGCCTCTCCACCAGCACACCCTCCCAAGCCTTTCCACCAACTCACCCTCCCAAGCCTCTCCACCAACATACTCTCCCAAGCCTCTCCACCAGCGCACCCTCCCAAGCCTCTCCACTAGCACACCCTCCCAAGCCTCTCCACCAACACACCCTCTCAAGCTTCCTCACCTGCACACCCTCCCAAGCCTCTCCACCAACTCACCCTCCCAAGCTTTTCCACCAACTCTCCCTCCCAAGCCTCTCCACCAGCACACCCTCCCAAGCCTCTCCACCAACACTCCCTCCCAAGCTTCTCCACCTGCACACCCTCCCAAGCCTCTCCACCAGCACACCATCCCAAGCCAATCCACCAGCACATCCTCCCAAGCCTCTCCACCAACCAATCCAACATCTCTTCAGACTTCCAAACAAAACTGTGTCTGGAAACATAATCAACTGTAATTCACTTAAATGGCCCCAAACATCCATCTCCCCAGGAACTCCATAATTCACTTAAAAGGCCCCAAACATTCATCACCCCAGGCACGCCATAATTCACTTAAATGGCCCCAAACATTCATCACCCCAGGCACTCCATAATTCACTTAAATGGCCCCAAACATTCATCACCCCAGGCACTCCATAATTCACTTAAATGGCCCCAAACATTCATCTCCCCAGGCACTCCATAATTCACTTAAATGGCCCCAAACATTCATTACCCCAGGCACTCCATAATTCACTTAAATGGCCCCAAACATTCATCACCCCACGCACTCCATAATTCACTTAAATGGCCCCAAACATTCATCACCCCAGGCACTCCATAATTCACTTAAATGGCACCAAACATTCATCACCCCAGGCACTCCATAATTCACTTAAATGGCCCCAAACATTCATCACCCCAGGCACTCCATAGTTCACTTAAATGGCCCCAAACATTCATCACCCCAGGCACTCCATAATTCACTTAAATGGCCCCAAACATTCATCACCCCAGGCACTCCATAATTCACTTAAATGGCCCCAAACATTCATCACCCCAGGCACTCCATAATTCACTTAGATGGCGCCACACATTCATCTCCCCAGGCACTCCATAATTCACTTAGATGGCGCCAAACATCCATCTCCCCAGGCACTCCATAATTCACTTAGATGGCGCCAAACATTCATCTCCCCAGGTGCTCCATAATTCACTTAAATGGCCCCAAACATTCATCACCCCAGGCACTCCATAATTCACTTAAATGGCCCCAAACATTCATCACCCCAGGCACTCCATAATTCACTTAAATGGCCCCAAACATTCATCACCCCAGGCACTCCATAATTCACTTAAATGGCCCCAAACATTCATCACCCCAGGCACTCCGTAATTCACTTAAATGGCCCCAAACATTCATCACCCCAGGCACTCCATAATTCACTTAAATGGCCCCAAACATTCATCACCCCAGGCACTCCATAATTCACTTAAATGGCCCCAAACATTCATCTCCCCAGGCACTCCATAATTCACTTAAATGGCCCCAAACATTCATCTCCCCAGGCACTCCATAATTCACTTAAATGGCCCCAAACATTCATCACCCCAGGCACTCCATAATTCACTTAAATGGCGCCAAACATTCATCTCCCTAGGCACTCCATAATTCACTTAAATGGCGCCAAACATTCATCTCCCCAGGCACTCCATAATTCACTTAAATGGCGCCAAACATTCATCTCCCCAGGCACTCCATAATTCACTTAAATGGCGCCACACATCCATCTCCCCAGGCACTCCATAATTCACTTAAATGGCGCCAAACATTCATCTCCCCAGGCACTCCATAATTCACTTAAATGGCCCCAAACATTCATCTCCCCAGGCACTCCATAATTCACTTAAATGGCCCCAAACATTCATCACCCCAGGCACTCCATAATTCACTTAAATGGCGCCAAACATTCATCTCCCCAGGCACTCCATAATTCACTTAAATGGCGCCAAACATTCATCTCCCCAGGCACTCCATAATTCACTTAAATGGCGCCAAACATTCATCTCCCCAGGCACTCCATAATTCACTTAAATGGCGCCACACATCCATCTCCCCAGGCACTCCATAATTCACTTAAATGGCGCCAAACATTCATCTCCCCAGGCACTCCATAATTCACTTAAATGGCGCCAAACATTCATCTCCCCAGGCACTCCATAATTCACTTAAATGGCGCCAAACATTCATCTCCCCAGGCACTCCATAATTCACTTAAATGGCCCCAAACATTCATCTCCCCAGGCACTCCATAATTCACTTAAATGGCGCCAAACATTCATCTCCCTAGGCACTCCATAATTCACTTAAATGGCGCCAAACATTCATCTCCCCAGGCACTCCATAATTCACTTAAATGGCGCCAAACATTCATCTCCCCAGGCACTCCATAATTCACTTAAATGGCGCCACACATCCATCTCCCCAGGCACTCCATAATTCACTTAAATGGCGCCAAACATTCATCTCCCCAGGCACTCCATAATTCACTTAAATGGCCCCAAACATTCATCTCCCCAGGCACTCCATAATTCACTTAAATGGCCCCAAACATTCATCACCCCAGGCACTCCATAATTCACTTAAATGGCGCCAAACATTCATCTCCCCAGGCACTCCATAATTCACTTAAATGGCGCCAAACATTCATCTCCCCAGGCACTCCATAATTCACTTAAATGGCGCCAAACATTCATCTCCCCAGGCACTCCATAATTCACTTAAATGGCGCCACACATCCATCTCCCCAGGCACTCCATAATTCACTTAAATGGCGCCAAACATTCATCTCCCCAGGCACTCCATAATTCACTTAAATGGCGCCATTCACATGGCCCCAAACATCTCCCCAGGCACTCCATAATTCACTTAAATGGCGCCAAACATTCATCTCCCCAGGCACTCCATAATTCACTTAAATGGCGCCAAACATTCATCTCCCCAGGCACTCCATAATTCACTTAAATGGCGCCACACATCCATCTCCCCAGGCACTCCATAATTCACTTAAATGGCGCCAAACATTCATCTCCCCAGGCACTCCATAATTCACTTAAATGGCGCCAAACATTCATCTCCCCAGGCACTCCATAATTCACTTAAATGGCGCCAAACATTCATCTCCCCAGGCACTCCATAATTCACTTAAATGGCCCCAAACATTCATCTCCCCAGGCACTCCATAATTCACTTAAATGGCCCCAAACATTCATCTCCCCAGGTGCTCCGAACTACTGTGTCTTCATCAATAATTATTCTCTCACTTGGATCATAACCTCCTCCGTCACATTCATTCGCTTAACAATTTCTCACATTTTTCTTTCCTCTGCTCTTCTCTTACTTCTTCGTCCACAAACACTTATAATCTACCACATTCCATCTTTATCCTCTCATAATTCCTTATTTCAAACTTTTATTTCCTCTTCACAATTGTTCCGTGAATATTATATCATTATTTCTCTATCTCTAGATCCCTCGGATTTATACAACCTAATCTCATTTTCTAATTCCCTCTGAAACTGCTCCACCACTTTTAATTTTCTCTTACTACTCTAACATTCTGCTTCTTTTAATTCATAACAATAACACTCAGCTCTTATCATTACTCTCACTCAAAAATCTGACTAAAATTTCTTTCTCTGTCTCGTTTAGTAATATATGAGGCGTTACTAATCTTTTTCTCCCAGGTTTCCAGTCGCCTTCTGTGACGCGTATGATTCTCGATTCATGTATTCTAACCCACACATCCCTGAAACACTCGCCTGAAGACAAGACAAAAATATAATCGATTATTTTTATAAGCTTTTCCTTCAGACTGAATAAAAATTTAGAAATAAATCCTGTACATAATGTAACATTGCACCAAATATCAATTCTTACAGGTGTTGTCTGTGTTCACTGAGGAGTAAGTTGGTACTGGATCTTAGTACTCGAGAAGGTTAAGTCTGATACCACCTTTAAGAAAAAGGACAAAATCACACCTACAAAACTAAATAGATTATGAGTTTGAAGCTTATCAGAATAGTCATTCACGAGTTTTCGCCTTGAAATCACGAATCACAATTTTCCAATTTATATGAAATTTGGGATTAACTTCTAAAAAAAATCCTGACATCAATGTGATTCATTCTTTGTTAGATACATCAACTTTAACAGTTAATCACAGCTTCCATTTACAGGTTACCAAAATTAATAATCCCCATTTAAAAAAATAGTGAATTGTTTTGACATAGAGTTTAAACCATCGTTTGTGTAGACTGAACAAGACGAGTAATTTAAAATTTATTCCAAGAAATTATTTACCTCACCTTTAATAATAAATACGAAGATTGGCTCCTAGTGAGACCATAATAATTCAATTTTTTTTTTTTCAAATGTGATAAACAATGTTGAAAATTTGAGCCTGATCACGAGAGATATTCTCAAGTTGTGGGAATTAATTCTGGGACACTTGTTGAGGGACCGATGTCACGAGTGATGTACTGATAAACTATCATAATTTATAGTTTACCTGGAGAGGGTATCGGGGGGGGGTCAACGCCCCCGCGACTCAGAGACCAGGCCTTATGGTGGATGAGGGTCTGATCAACCAGGCTGTTATTGATGACCGCACACAAACTGACGTGCGAACCACAGCCCGGTTGGTCAGGCACTGACATTAAGTGCCTGTCCAGTGCCCTCTTGAAGACAGTCAGGGGTATATTGGTAATCCCCCTTATGTATGCTGGGAGGCAGTTGAACAGTCTTGGACCCCGGATACTACAGGAAGATATTTTTTTCACCACTAGAGTCAAACAGAAGATAAGATAAGATAAGATTTCGTTCGGATTTTTAACCCCGGAGGGTTAGCCACCCAGGATAACCCAAGAAAGTCAGTGCGTCATCGAGGACTGTCTAACTTATTTCCATTGGGGTCCTTAATCTTGTCCCCCAGGATGCGACCCACACCAGTCGACTAACACCCAGGTACCTATTTGCTGCTAGGTGAACAGGACAACAGGTGTAAGGAAACGTGTCGATATGTTTCCACCCGCCGGGAATCGAACCCGGGCCCTCCGTGTGTGAAGCGGGAGCTTTAGCCACCAGGCCACCGGGCCACCTCTCGCCTCATAAGAAAAGTGAGAAAGTCAGCTGTATGAGGATAAGGGAGAAATTAGAAGTTTTCTAATCAATGACAGAGGATATTTCAGCCTCATGGAAGAGGATGTCTTAGACAAATTAGATTATGTATCAACTATTATAGATGTCTTAGCTCTGGCAGGGAATGTTTTGGTAACGATAGAGAATGTCTCACCTATCGTTTATGTCTCAAATGATGAGGTCGAATATATATATATTTCGTATTAGAGCAGACACTTATCTCTGAGGGTAGAACTTTTCCATACATCATGTATATAACTGCCTACTAACTCCAGTGTTCTTATTCCACAGATCAAACAAAAGTTGCAGACCTACAATATTAACACTAAGAATTTTGACAAAATCGATCACTCTGTGTGTATTCGTCGTGATGATTCTGACCTCAACATCAACATTGATGAAGATACATTTAAGAAGTTGATAAGTGGTGCTTCAGAAAGCTTCCAGACTGTTGCTACCCAGGTGGGCGGAGACGCTATGTTTTTCACCATTGTCTTTTTGTAAAAAAAAAATATTCTTGTGTTCTTCCAGCATCTTTAATCATAATTAGTGCAAAAAAAAAAAGGCTGTATATGTAATATATAGTATTTGCAGTAACTTAAGTTGGTTGTCAAAAGTAAACTTTTTATATAAGAAAATTGAATGAAGATCTAGAAGCGTAGCTTGAGGAAATGATAATAAAATTATTGCTTTTATTAACACCAACCTGCAAAGTAGAGATAAAACTAGACTGTACTCAAAATTATCAATATGCTAAAATATATTTGTATATATTTTTATATTTTTGAACATGGAATGTTGTAGATAATTAAGTAAAAACAAGAAAATTATTTCATGAGTACAGTGGCAGAATATTTGTTTACGTCTCCTCTTATATAACTACTGATAAACTTTGTCCATATATAAATATGGAGTTGTTGTCTTCCCTCATCTAACTATTGGGTAAATATATCTTTCTTCTTATATTTAAATGATAGTAAAGTCTTCCTTTATATAATTAAGAGGGGTGCTTGAAGTGGTAAAGAGGTTATCGGTCTGAGGAATTAGACCTCTTGGTCCTCCTCCTCCGACAGAACCTAATTACCCCCAATCCCCCCTTCCCTACCTCACCCTCCCCATACCCCTCTTTTTCCCCTTTCCTCACCTCTGCCCACCCTTCCCTTGTTTCCCATCCCGTTTGTAGCCTCTGGGGTCCTCCCCCCGGGCATTACAGTTGCTAGGTAGGGGATGGCTTGCCAGGGTTCATCCCACTCCATGAGGTCTCTTGGGGGTGGTGTGGTTTGTGGTGGAATTGGAATTATCTGAAGGTGCTCTGCTCCCTTCCTGGATTTCTGGGAAGTGAGTGGGGTGCCCTTCGGGTAATAGGTGTATCTCCGGAAGCTGTCTGTCGGTTCTGTGAGATGGGAGCCGAAGGGATATGCTTTGTGGCGGGTTTCTGACTGCCCTTTCTTTTGTCTGCCGAAGTAGTTCGGTAGACGTGAGGCTGCTAACCTGGAGCCGCTGGTTTACTGGCGTGAAGGGTAGGGTATGGCACAGGTTCCATGCTGCAACTTCACCACCGGTGGGCTCGAGGTCTACTCGAATGAGTGGGGAGCTTTCGGCCCCTCCATGCCTCCTAGTGACTGTCTCTCCACTATCCCTCTTTTTTCTTCTTTCTTTTTTTCTTAAAATAACAAGAAAGGAGATATCACAGAAGAAGCACCTTTATTATGGAGTCTTTGGCCAGTGAAACCCTTCCTCCTCCCAGACTCCTTTCTGATCCCACACCCTGTTCTGACCCTGCTTCGTTATCAATCCATTCTCTCAACTCTTCTGATACCCCTGTACCTTCTACCAGTGACGCTTCATTACCTGCTTCAGGGGCTGCAGCGTCACCCATTTTCATTCATGCCACTGCTTCTAGTACGCCTTTCATACTGCCTCCGACTTCCCCGAATAAGGTGCGACTGTTTTCGGATCGCCCGCCTCCCTCAGGTCAGACTGCCCATGGTACTACTCCTAAACGTCCAAGACAACCTACTGACGACAGTTCATCGATAATCGCTCAAAAACGACCTATGTGACTCTCACTACCTTTGCATACTGGG
Organism: Cherax quadricarinatus; assembly: GCF_038502225.1. NCBI lineage: Eukaryota > Metazoa > Arthropoda > Malacostraca > Decapoda > Parastacidae > Cherax > Cherax quadricarinatus. The sequence continues at coordinate 152,561 of NW_027195391.1, forward strand.
ATATCCAGTAAGCAATGGACGAAACTCTTTTCTTTACAGACGACGTCTCAAACCAATTATCTTTCTCATCATGGAATTGGTAAAACTCTTTTACGGCACATTGGCCAAAATATATCCTTCCACACTCTTCAGAGCAAGCTCATTCTTTCTCCCGCATCACTTTGATAGATGACATACCAGTCACCGTTCGTAAACATGCTACTCTTAATTCTTGTAGTGGTACTGTGGTCTTGCCACGTACCATTGTACAGAGTGATTTTTTGTCTTGCGGCGATGATATTTTTGAACAATTAGCCCTTCAGAACCTCCCTATTCTTAAGGTAGATACAAACATCCTGCCCGCTCGTGGGCGGAGGTACTTTCTTAGTAACATTGCTCGTTTAACCTTCGACTGCCGTGAACCTCCGTCCTCTGTCTATATCACAGGCTTAGAGGTCCGTCAAGCAGTTCCTACTCCCCAACAATGTCGTAATTGTTGGCATTTTGGGCACCTCGCTAAACACTGCAAATATGCGGCGGAATGCTCGATCTGCAGTGCAGCGGATCATTCCAATACGTCTTGCAGTCTTCCCCCCCTCTTGATTCAATTGCAAGGAACCTCATCCTTCCTTTTCACGCTGTTGCCATGTTTATTGCAATGAACGAAATATCGTTATCTTAAGGAGTGTGAGGGCCTTACACTATGGCAGTCTATCAGCTCCGCCGTCAAGGAAAGCTTCCTTGAGTCCCATATGCTTGGGTAGCCTGAAGACCTCCAACCTCGACAGTCCTCCCGCCTCCCAATCCCTCTACATCCATGTCTTCCAGGGTCGCCCTAGTTTCTAATTCTTTTGTGGTTTTATCCTCTGACATTCCTACCTCCGCACCACTTCCTACTTCTACTTCATCTCGCTCGCTTGATTCTCAGTCTATGAGACCTTGCAGACCTACAATTCCTTCGCATTCATCACCTGTGCAGAATCTATCTTCTACCTCAGAGTCTAGTTCTCACCCCCTTTCCAGCTCTCACACAAAGGTGGAAGTTCACCCCCCCTCATGTAGTCCCCTCTTTCCCTGTTCCCCCCATCTTCCCCCATAGTTACCCTCCAACCTCCTTCCTCTCCTGTTACAATGCTGGATTCTTCTACCTCAACCAATGCATCTATCCAGGTTCATACTCCCTGCCCCTCTCAGACCTCTTTGGTTGCCTCCATAGTTACTCCAACCTTTACTGGCAATGCCTCTCCTGTCTCTGACATCATGGCAACGTCGGCTTCCTTAACAACTGAGACGTTAAACACTATCTACAGCTAAACTGCAGTGACGACACACTTCTTGATATAAATCCCAGTAATCTGTTGCGAGGATCGTGAAATAGAAGGGGTAGAAGGAGGCGCTCCTTCTACCCCTTCTATTTCACGACCCTCGCAACAATCTATTCCTCCTCAATATTCAAATTCTTCCTGCTTACCCGATAAACGTTGCCCCCACATGCTGACTTTACTGTTGATGTTTATTTCTGTACATAATGTCTTTTTTACAATGAAATATTCATGGCTTTAGGGGCAATCAAGGAGAACTCTAAGTGTTACTCTCACAGTTGTTCCCAGTATGTGTTGGGTTACAAGAGCCCAAAATTCGCTCTGTCATTCGCCCCGTTTCAGGCTACGTGCTGTTACACTCTTCTGATCCTTTACCTGACGAATCATTTAATGAAAGTGCACTTCTTGTGCACGTTGATATACTGTATCAACAAGTTTTTGTTCGTTCCCTGCTGCATTATACTGCAGCTCGTATTTATTTACACAGATGGTTTGCAGTTTGCTCTCTTTATTTTTCTCCCTCCCATGCATTCTGTATCTCTGATATCGCATTTTTAATTTTGTCTCTACCACTGCCTATCTTGTTGTTGGATGACTTAAACGCCCACTGTGACTCTCGTGGTGATCAGTTGGAGACTCTTCTCACTTTTCATCCTCTTCATATTTTAAATACTAGTGCTCCTACCCATTTTGACTCTCGTACTCAGTCTCTTTCTTGCATCAATCTTTCTATCTGTTCCTCGCCCATTGCACTTGATTTCGAGTGGTCAATTCTTCCAGATTTACGTGATAGTAATCACTTTCCTATCCTTCTCACTTCTACTACATATACCCAACCATTTTATAACCCTCGTTGGCAATTTGCTCGAGCAGACTGGGACTTAGACTCCCATCTTACCACCTGTTGTGAGGACCTCCTTTCGTCCTCTACTGATGAACTGGCTCACCAATTTTCGACCTTAGTCCTAACTGCGGCAACGCATTCTGTCCCCCAAACTTCGGGTAGGCATTCTCAGACATGCGTACCTTGGTGGTCTCCTACATGCGCCCTTGCAATGTATTTAAAACGTGCTGTGTGGAGCCATTATTAATATAATCGTACTGCAGAGCTTCTGTTGGATTTTAAGCAGGCAAGGGCAGTTGCTCGGCGCGTCATTCACGTCGCTAAACGCACACGTTGGCGAGGCTACGTGTCTACCATTACCTCATGTTCCCCTATGTGCACGATTTGGAAAAAGGTGCAGAAATTGTGTGCTAAGTACACTCTGGACCCAGCTCCTGTTTAGCGGGATGCTGGAGTTGATGTCGCAGAACCTCTAGAAGTTGCCACAGAAATCGGGAACTATCTTGTCCGTATCTCCCAAGGGCTTCACCTCTGTCCCTCATTTATCTCCCTCAACACTGGAAATCGGCTATTGTACTACCGTTTCGCAAACCTGGTGCCTCAGGGCTTGACACCTTCCACTATTGTCCCAGTGCTCTGACCAGTGTAGTCTGCAAGGTGATGGAACGATTGGTGAATAGACATTTGCTGTGGTTCTTAGAGACTCACAATAGCCTTTCCTCTCGCCAATATGGCTTTTGCAAAGGCTTCAGATGCCTTGCTCCACTTAGATATGTATATTCAAAATGCCTTTGCTAAAAACCACTGTCCTTGTGGTCTTTTTTGATCTAGAGAAAGCATATGACACCACTTGGAGGTATAACATTCTAGCCCAAGCTCACTCTTTAGGCCTCCACGGTAATCTACCAAACTTCCTTGCTACTTTCTTGTCCGATAGACATTTTCTGGTCTGTATTGGCGTTTAAAGAACATAAGAAAGGAGGAACACTGCAGCAGGCCTGTTGGCCTATACTAGGCAGGTCGTTTAAAATCCTTTCCACTAACAAAATATTTGCCCAACCCAATTTTCAATGCTATGCAAGTCTCACTCAAATCCAACCCCTCTCACTCATGTATTTATCTAACATAAATTTGAAACTACCCTATTTCCAAACCAATGCTTTCCTATATCCTTTCTAAATCTAAACTTATCCAATTTGAATCCATTATTAGCGAGTTCTTTCTTGAAGGGATATCCTCAAAACCTTATTGTTAATACCCATCTTCCACTTATACACTTCGATCAGGTCTTCCCTCATTCTTCGTCTTACAAGTGAATGTAGTTTAAGAGTCCTCAACCGTTCTTCGTAAGGAAGATTTCTAATGCTATGTATTAATTTGGTCATTCTATGCTGGATGTTTTCTAGCGAATTTATATCCATTCTGTAATATGGAGACCAGAACTGAGCTGCATAATCTAGGTGAGGCCTTACTAATGATGTATAAAGTTGTAAAATAACCGCTGAACTTCTGTTGCTTACACTTCTTGATATAAATCCCAGTAATCTGTTTGCTTTGTTACGTACGCTTAGGCACTGCTGTCTTGGTTTAAGGTTGCTGCTTACCATAACCCCCAAGTCCTTTTCGCAATCTGTATCGCTAAGTTCTACGTTATTTAACTGATAAGTGCTAGGGTTATGGACACTCCCGAGCTTCAGAACCTTGCATTTATCTACACTGAACTGCATCTGCCACTTTTCTGACCAGGAATTGAGTGTCCAAATCGTCCTGAAGTTCCGTGACATCTACGTTTGAATCATTTATCCTACTAGTGATATGAGCAAATTTGCTCATATCACTAGTAATTCCCTCATCAAGGTCATTGATATATATTATAAACAACAACGGGCCCATTTAAGCATGCTCTCTGCTTCCTATTGGTGAGCCGTGACTAAATCCATGACAGCACTTTTTCCCCAATGCCATGAGCTGCCACTTTCTTTAACAGTCTCTGATGTGGTACTATATCAAAAGCCTTACTAAAATCTAAATAAACAATATCGAATTCTTTATCATGATCAACGGCCTCAAAAGCTTTACTGAAGAAGATTAATAAATTAGTTAGGCCTGCTTTCCTCGGACTTTGTACAAGCCGAGGGAGTTCCACAAGGTTGTATCCTCAGCACTACTCTTTTTCTCTTAGTTATGAATGATCTACCTTCCGTTCTTCCTTTATGTTTGTGACTGCTGTAGCTTACTCGGGCACTGACTATCGACTAGTAGCAGCCTCCTTTCAGGTTGTGATAGACCGAGTCTCCCGTTGGACCACTTCTCGTGACTCTAAATTTTTTAGTACGAAAACCCGATTCATTACCTTCACTGCTTATTCCGGATACTCCCTTGTACTTACACGGTTCACGTATTCTGGCATTTGATACGGTCAAGTTTCTGGGCCTGCTCTTTGATCGCCGACTGACGTGGAGACCTCACATTTCTTTAAAGACAACTTGCCATGCTCGGCTAAATCTTCTTAAGGTTCTCGCGCATCATTCATTGGGAGCAGATTGTCGCATTCTCCTCCGTTTGCATTCCACCCTAGTCTTGTCCAAGCTAGATTATGGTGACCAAATCTATTCTGCGGCCTTTCCCGCAACTCTAAGTTAGATCCCATTCATCACCAAGGTCTCTGTCTGTGCCTTGGTGCCTTTCGTTCATCCCCTGTTGAGAGCCTCTATGCAGAAACGAATATTCCATCCTTGTTCGATCGCTATGACTCGCATTGCCTTCACTATTATGTTCGATCTCATGACCTCCACAATCCTTCCATATACAGGATAGTCACTGATGTTAGTAGACATTATTTGTTCGTCACCCCTGTTTACTCCATCCCTTTTTTCTCCGCCTACATTCGCTCTTGTCTTCTCTTCAGTTACCACCTATGTTCATGTAGCATCTCACTTTTCCCTGCCCCCATGGGAAGTTCCAACTGCTCGTGTCTGCTCTTTCACACTGCCATGCACGAAGGCCCAACTACCTACAGTGGATTCCCGCTCTCTTTTTCTTGACCACTTCCGCTTTCATTCTCATTCCATCACAGTGTACACCAATGGTTCTAAGTCTTCTGACGGCGTCGGATTCGCAGCAGTGTTTCCGGACAGTGTCGTGCGAGGGTATTTATTATCCTCGGCTAACATTTTTATGGCTGAATTGTATGCCATTCTTGTAGCACTTATTTATATTGCATCTTTGCCTGTGTGACCATTTGTGGTCGTTTCAGACTCCTTTAGTACTTCACAGGCTTTACAAAAATTTGATGCACCTCACCTCCTAGTTCTTCGTATCTAACTTTGGTTATGCAGTATCTCTAGCAAACATGAAGATATTTTTTTTGTTAGGTCCCTGGTCATGTTGACGTACAGGGCAATAAACAGGCAGACACTGCTGCGAGGTCAGCAGTACATGACCTCCCAGTTTTATATAGAGGTGTTCCACTCAGACTATTTTGCTGAAATTACTACCCACCTTTGCACCCATTGGCAACAACATTGGTCTGATCTGCTCTATAATAAACTTCATTCTATGAAACCGAGTATAGGTTTCTGGCCGTCTTCTTGTCATCAGTGTCAAGGATGGGAGACTACTCTTTCCCATCCTCGCATCGGCCACACTCGTCTTACTCACGGGTATCTCATGGAGAGGCGCCCTGTTCCTCTCTGTGAGAAATGTCAAGTTCCAGTATCTGTTAGCCACATTCTGTTGGACTGTCCACTCTATCAACAAGCACGCAGAATTTACCTCCAACGTTATCTCTGCTCTGCTGCCCTTTCTCTACTTTCCCTTCTTTAATCCGGATTTTCTCTTTGACTTTTTGACAGTGACCGATATACTACACAAACTCTGATGATGATGCCTCTAACACTCTCCTCAGTCCTTTCTACTTTAATCTCTAGCTGCCCTCTACCCCTGCACTATCCTCTACCCCGCTGCACTCCATACCCTAATAATCATCCCTCTCCCTCTTACTACTCATTACCCTTGCATCCTTCCCTGCCCTGCTGCGCTATGATTTAGCGCTTCTTTTTGAATATAACAATTTATCAAAATAATAAATGGCATTACTAAATCTGTCTCCATCTATATTTACATTAATTTTCTTTGGCACTGTTTGGCTGACTGTTATTGCATGTCTAACTTACTAATACACCGAATTACGCTATTGCAGCTGATGACAATCTTTCAGGTGGCGAATGGTGCCAACAACTTCGCTAATACTGTAGTAGACTTCACCAAGCAACTGGGAGCTGTTGAGGACGGCACACAAGGCACCAACGAAGCTATTGTGCTCAATCACGATGCTGAGATCATTGCCTAGCACACTTTGATTTGTTGTAATATGTGTTATATTCATTGCTTAGAGGACTGATATAGAAATATATAGGGAAAACTATGTATAAAATAAATAATAGCTAGGAGAAGGGATTAGAAATAAGCGCTTGATGACGAAAATGCTTAGGAATAAAGTCTAGCTAAACTTACACGAATAAATCACACAAACAATGAAGGTGGAAAAACGCTGCGATGAGAATGAAGTTTTAGAGAACAAGGAAAGAAGAGACATAAATAATTAAGAAAATGATATAAGAAAACCTAGCAACAACTGTTTTCAGCTTGTAATCTGTTTAAAACAAATATAATTTTTTTTTACCATACAATGCACTTTTTTTTGGCCTTTCTCTTAAATTAAATAGTTGAAAATGACTCCAGTCATGAACAGTAAACATTATTGAGGTTATAAAATAAACATGAGTCACGTCAAGTTTAACATTCTTATTGAAGAAAATTTCTGCATGAAGAAACTAACTAAGCTAAATAAATTTAACATTGCCACAAATAAAATATTTTCTTTTGTTTTTAAACCTGAGGAGAAATGTTTGACCAGTAAGATACTGGTGAGCAGGTTCCAGTAAGATACTGGTGAGCAGGTTCCAGTAAGATACTGGTGAGCAGGTTCCAGTAAGATACTGGTGAGCAGAAGGTTCCAGTAAGATACTGGTGAGCAGGTTCCAGTAAGATACTGGTGAGCAGAAGGTTCCAGTAAGATACTGGTGAGCAGAAGGTTCCAGTAAGATACTGGTGAGCAGGTTCCAGTAAGATACTGGTGAGCAGGTTCCAGTAAGATACTGGTGAGCAGGTTCCAGTAAGATACTGGTGAGCAGAAGGTTCCAGTAAGATACTGGTGAGCAGGTTCCAGTAAGATACTGGTGGTAAGACACTGGTGAGCAGGTTCCAGTAAGATACTGGTGAGCAGAAGGTTCCAGTAAGATACTGGTGAGCAGAAGGTTCCAGTAAGATACTGGTGAGCAGGTTCCAGTAAGATACTGGTGAGCAGGTTCCAGTAAGATACTGGTGAGCAGAAGGTTCCAGTAAGATACTGGTGAGCAGAAGGTTCCAGTAAGATACTGGTGAGCAGAAGGTTCCAGTAAGATACTGGTGAGCAGGTTCCAGTAAGATACTGGTAAGCAGAAGGTTCCAGTAAGATACTGGTCCAGTAAGAGAAGGTTCCAGTAAGATACTGGTGAGCAGAAGGTTCCAGTAAGATACTGGTGAGCAGGTTCCAGTAAGATACTGGTGAGCAGAAGGTTCCAGTAAGATACTGGTGAGCAGAAGGTTCCAGTAAGATACTGGTGAGCAGGTTCCAGTAAGATACTGGTGAGCAGGTTCCAGTAAGATACTGGTGAGCAGAAGGTTCCAGTAAGATACTGGTGAGCAGAAGGTTCCAGTAAGATACTGGTGAGCAGAAGGTTCCAGTAAGATACTGGTGAGCAGGTTCCAGTAAGATACTGGTGAGCAGAAGGTTCCAGTAAGATACTGGTGAGGAGAAGGTTCCAGTAAGATACTGGTGAGCAGGTTCCAGTAAGATACTGGTGAGCAGAAGGTTCCAGTAAGATACTGGTGAGCAGGTTCCAGTAAGATACTGGTGAGCAGAAGGTTCCAGTAAGATACTGGTGAGCAGGTTCCAGTAAGATACTGGTGAGCAGAAGGTTCCAGTAAGATACTGGTGAGCAGGTTCCAGTAAGATACTGGTGAGCAGGTTCCAGTAAGATACTGGTGAGCAGGTTCCAGTAAGATACTGGTGAGCAGAAGGTTCCAGTAAGATACTGGTGAGCAGGTTCCAGTAAGATACTGGTGAGCAGAAGGTTCCAGTAAGATACTGGTGAGCAGGTTCCAGTAAGATACTGGTGAGCAGAAGGTTCCAGTAAGATACTGGTGAGCAGGTTCCAGTAAGATACTGGTGAGCAGAAGGTTCCAGTAAGATACTGGTGAGCAGAAGGTTCCAGTAAGATACTGGTGAGCAGGTTCCAGTAAGATACTGGTGAGCAGAAGGTTCCAGTAAGATACTGGTGAGCAGGTTCCAGTGAGATACTGGTGAGCAGAAGGTTCCAGAAAGATACTGGTGAGCAGGTTCCAGTAAGATACTGGTGAGCAGGTTCCAGTAAGATACTGGTGAGCAGGTTCCAGTAAGATACTGGTGAGCAGAAGGTTCCAGTAAGATACTGGTGAGCAGAAGGTTCCAGTAAGACACTGGTGAGCAGAAGGATCCAGTAAGATACTGGTGAGCAGAAGGTTCCAGTAAGATACTGGTGAGCAGAAGGTTCCAGTAACATACTGGTGAGCAGAAGGTTCCAGTAACATACTGGTGAGCAGAAGGTTCCAGTAAGATACTGGTGAGCAGAAGGTTCCAATAAGATACTGGTGAGCAGAAGGTTCCAGTAAGATACTGGTGAGCAGAAGGTTCCAGTAAGATACTGGTGAGCAGAAGGATCCAGTAAGATACTGGTGAGCAGAAGGTTCCAGTAACATACTGGTGAGCAGAAGGTTCCAGTAAGATACTGGTGAGCAGAAGGTTCCAGTAAGATACTTGTGAGCAGGTTCCAGTAAGATACTGGTGAGCAGGTTCCAGTAAGATACTGGTGAGCAGAAGGTTCCAGTAAGATTCTGGTGAGCAGAAGGTTCCAGCAAGATACTGGTGAGCAGAAGGTTCCAGTAAGATACTGGTGAGTAGGTTCCAGTAAGATACTGGTGAGCAGGTTCCAGTAAGATACTGGTAAACAAATTCCAGTAAGATACTGGTGAGCAGCTTTAAGTAAGATACTGGTGAGCAGAAGGTTCCACTAAGATACTGGTGAGCAGAAGGTTCCAGTAAGATACTGGTGAGCAGGTTCCAGTAAGATACTGGTGAGCAGAAGGTTCCAGTAAGATACTGGTGAGCAGAAGGTTCCAGTAAGATACTGGTGAGCAGGTTCCAGTAAGATACTGGTGAGCAGGTTCCAGTAAGATACTGGTGAGCAGAAGGTTCCAGTAAGATACTGGTGAGCAGAAGGTTCCAGTAAGATACTGGTGAGCAGAAGGTTCCAGTAAGATACTGGTGAGCAGGTTCCAGTAAGATACTGGTGAGCAGAAGGTTCCAGTAAGATACTGGTGAGGAGAAGGTTCCAGTAAGATACTGGTGAGCAGGTTCCAGTAAGATACTGGTGAGCAGAAGGTTCCAGTAAGATACTGGTGAGCAGGTTCCAGTAAGATACTGGTGAGCAGAAGGTTCCAGTAAGATACTGGTGAGCAGGTTCCAGTAAGATACTGGTGAGAAGAAGGTTCCAGTAAGATACTGGTGAGCAGGTTCCAGTAAGATACTGGTGAGCAGGTTCCAGTAAGATACTGGTGAGCAGGTTCCAGTAAGATACTGGTGAGCAGAAGGTTCCAGTAAGATACTGGTGAGCAGGTTCCAGTAAGATACTGGTGAGCAGAAGGTTCCAGTAAGATACTGGTGAGCAGGTTCCAGTCAGATACTGGTGAGCAGAAGGTTCCAGTAAGATACTGGTGAGCAGGTTCCAGTAAGATACTGGTGAGCAGAAGGTTCCAGTAACATACTGGTGAGCAGAAGGTTCCAGTAAGATACTGGTGAGCAGGTTCCAGTAAGATACTGGTGAGCAGAAGGTTCCAGTAAGATACTGGTGAGCAGGTTCCAGTGAGATACTGGTGAGCAGAAGGTTCCAGAAAGATACTGGTGAGCAGGTTCCAGTAAGATACTGGTGAGCAGGTTCCAGTAAGATACTGGTGAGCAGGTTCCAGTAAGATACTGGTGAGCAGAAGGTTCCAGTAAGATACTGGTGAGCAGAAGGTTCCAGTAAGACACTGGTGAGCAGAAGGATCCAGTAAGATACTGGTGAGCAGAAGGTTCCAGTAAGATACTGGTGAGCAGAAGGTTCCAGTAACATACTGGTGAGCAGAAGGTTCCAGTAACATACTGGTGAGCAGAAGGTTCCAGTAAGATACTGGTGAGCAGAAGGTTCCAATAAGATACTGGTGAGCAGAAGGTTCCAGTAAGATACTGGTGAGCAGAAGGTTCCAGTAAGATACTGGTGAGCAGAAGGATCCAGTAAGATACTGGTGAGCAGAAGGTTCCAGTAACATACTGGTGAGCAGAAGGTTCCAGTAAGATACTGGTGAGCAGAAGGTTCCAGTAAGATACTTGTGAGCAGGTTCCAGTAAGATACTGGTGAGCAGGTTCCAGTAAGATACTGGTGAGCAGAAGGTTCCAGTAAGATTCTGGTGAGCAGAAGGTTCCAGCAAGATACTGGTGAGCAGAAGGTTCCAGTAAGATACTGGTGAGTAGGTTCCAGTAAGATACTGGTGAGCAGGTTCCAGTAAGATACTGGTAAACAAATTCCAGTAAGATACTGGTGAGCAGGTTTAAGTAAGATACTGGTGAGCAGAAGGTTCCACTAAGATACTGGTGAGCAGGTTCCAGTAAGATACTGGTGAGCAGAAGGTTCCAATAAGATACTGGTGAGCAGGTTCCAGTAAGATACTGGTGAGCACGTTCCAGTAAGATACTGGTGAGCAGAAGGTTCCGGTAAGATACTGGTGAGCAGGTTCCAGTAAGATACTGGTGAGCAGAAGGTTCCGGTAAGATACTGGTGAGCAGGTTCCAGTAAGATACTGGTGAGCAGAAGGTTCCAGTAAAATACTGGTGAGCAGAAGGTTCCAGTAAGATACTGGTGAGCAGGTTCCAGTAAGATACTGGTGAGCAGAAGGTTCCAGTAAGATACTGGTGAGCAGGTTCCAGTAAGATACTGGTGAGCAGGTTCCAGTAAGATACTGGTGAGCAGGTTCCAGTAAGATACTGGTGAGCAGGTTCCAGTAAGATACTGGTGAGCAAAAGGTTCCAGTAAGATACTGGTGAGCAGGTTCCAGTAAGATACTGGTGAGCAGGTTCCAGTAAGATACTGGTGAGCAGGTTCCAGTAAGATACTGGTGAGCAGGTTCCAGTAAGATACTGGTGAGCAGGTTCCAGTAAGATACTGGTGAGCAGAAGGTTCCAGTAAGATACTGTTGAGCAGGTTCCAGTAAGATACTGGTGAGCAGGTTCCAGTAAGATACTGGTGAGCAGGTTCCAGTAAGATACTGGTGAGCAGGTTCCAGTAAGATACTGGTGAGCAGAAGGTTCCAGTAAGATACTGGTGAGCAGGTTCCAGTAAGATACTGGTGAGCAGGTTCCAGTAAGATACTGGTGAGCAGGTTCCAGTAAGATACTGGTGAGCAGAAGGTTCCAGCAAGATACTGGTGAGCAGAAGGTTATAGTAAGATACTGGTGAGCAGGTTCCAGTAAGATACTGGTGAGCAGGTTCCAGTAAGATACTGGTGAGCAGAAGGTTCCAGTACCATACTGGTGAGCAGAAGGTTCCAGTAAGATACTGGTGAGCAGAAGGTTCCAGTAACATACTGGTGAGCAGAAGGTTCCAGCAAGATACTGGTGAGCAGAAGGTTCCAGTAAGATACTGGTGAGCAGAAGGTTCCAGTAAGATACTGGTGAGCAGAAGGTTCCAGTAAGATACTGGTGAGCAGAAGGTTCCAGTAACATACTGGTGAGCAGAAGGTTCCAGTAAGATACTGGTGAGCAGAAGGTTCCAGTAAGATACTGGTGAGCAGAAGGTTCCAGTAAGATACTGGTGAGCAGAAGGTTCCAGTAAGATACTGGTGAGCAGAAGGTTCCAGTAAGATACTGGTGAGCAGAAGGTTCCAGTAAGATACTGGTGAGCAGGTTCCAGTAAGATACTGGTGAGCAGAAGGTTCCAGTAAGATACTGGTGAGCAGGTTCCAGTAAGATACTGGTGAGCAGAAGGTTCCAGTAAGATACTGGTGAGCAGGTTCCAGTAAGATACTGGTGAGCAGAAGGTTCCAGTAAGATACTGGTGAGCAGGTTCCAGTAAGATACTTGTGAGAAGAAGGTTCCAGTAAGATACTGGTGAGCAGGTTCCAGTAAGATACTGGTGAGCAGAAGGTTCCAGTAAGATACTGGTGAGCAGGTTCCAGTAAGATACTGGTGAGCAGAAGGTTCCAGTAAGATACTGGTGAGCAGGTTCCAGTAAGATACTGGTGAGCAGAAGGTTCCAGTATGATACTGGTGTTCCAGTAAGATACTGGTGAGCAGGTTCTAGTAAGATACTGGTGAGCAGAAGGTTCCAGTAAGATACAGGAGAGCAGGTTCCAGTAAGATACTGGTGAGCAGAAGGTTCCAGTAAGATACTGGTGAGCAGAAGGTTCCAGTAAGATACTGGTGAGCAGAAGGTTCCAGTAAGATACTGGTGAGCAGAAGGTTCCAGTAAGATACTGGTGAGCAGAAGGTTCCAGTAACATACTGGTGAGCAGAAGCTTCCAGTAAGGTACTGGTGAGCAGGTTCCAGTAAGATACTGGTGAGCAGAGGGTTCTGGTAAGATACTGGTGAGCAGAAGGTTCCAGTAACATACTGGTGAGCAGAAGGTTCCAGTAAGATACTGGTGAGCAGAAGGTTCCAGTAAGATACTGGTGAGCAGAAGGTTCCAGTAAGATACTGGTGAGCAGAAGGTTCCAGTAAGATACTGGTGAGCAGAAGGTTCCAGTAACATACTGGTGAGCAGAAGGTTCCAGTAAGATACTGGTGAGCAGAAGGTTCGAGCAAGATACTGGTGAGCAGAAGGTTCCAGTAAGATACTGGTGAGCAGGTTCAAGTAAGATACTGGTGAGCAGAAGGTTCCAGTAAGATACTGGTGAGCAGAAGGTTCCAGTAAGATACTGGTCCAGTAAGATACTGGTGAGCAGAAGGTTCCAGTAAGATACTGGTGAGAGGTTCCAGTAAGATACTGGTGAAGGTTCCAGTAAGATACTGGTGAGCAGAAGGTTCCAGTAAGATACTGGTGAGCAGAAGGTTCCAGTAAGATACTGGTGAGCAGAAGGTTCCAGTAAGATACTGGTGAGCAGAAGGTTCCAGTAAGATACTGGTGAGCAGAAGGTTCCAGTAAGATACTGGTGAGCAGAAGGTTCCAGTAAGATACTGGTGAGCAGGTTCCAGTAAGATACTGGTGAGCAGAAGGTTCCAGTAAGATACTGGTGAGCAGAAGGTTCCAGTAAGATACTGGTGAGCAGAAGGTTCCAGTAAGATACTGGTGAGCAGGTTCCAGTAAGATACTGGTGAGCAGAAGGTTCCAGTAAGATACTGGTGAGCAGAAGGTTCCAGTAAGATACTGGTGAGCAGGTTCCAGTAAGATACTGGTGAGCAGAAGGTTCCAGTAAGATACTGGTGAGCAGGTTCCAGTAAGATACTGGTGAGCAGAAGGTTCCAGTAAGATACTGGTGAGCAGAAGGTTCCAGTAAGATACTGGTGAGCAGAAGGTTCCAGTAAGATACTGGTGAGCAGAAGGTTCCAGTAAGATACTGGTGAGCAGGTTCCAGTAAGATACTGGTGAGCAGAAGGTTCCAGTAAGATACTGGTGAGCAGAAGGTTCCAGTAAGATACTGGTGAGCAGGAGGTTCCGGTAAGATACTGGTGAGAAGGTTCCAGTAAGATACTGGTGAGCAGAAGGTTCCAGTAAGATACTGGTAAGCAAAAGGGTCCAGTAAGATACTGGTGAGAAGGTTCCAGTAACATACTGGTGAGCAGAAGGTTCCAGTAAGATACTGGTAAGCAGAAGGTTCCAGTAAGATACTGGTGAGAAGGTTCCAGCAACATACTGGTGAGCAGAAAGTTCCAGTAAGATACTGGTGAGCAGAAGGTTCCAGTAAGATACTGGTGAGCAGAAGGTTCCAGTAAGATACTGGTGAGCAGAAGGTTCCAGTAAGATACTGGTGAGCAGAAGGTTCCAGTAAGATACTGGTGAGCAGAAGGTTCCAGTAAGATACTGGTGAAGGTTCCAGTAAGATACTGGTGAGCAGAAGGTTCCAGTAAGATACTGGTGAGCAGAAGGTTCCAGTAAGATACTGGTGAGCAGAAGGTTCCAGTAAAATACTGGTGAACAGAAGGTTCCAGTAAGATACTGGTGAGCAAGAGGTTCCAGTAAGATACTGGTGAGCAGAAGGTTCCAGTAAGATACTGGTGAGCAGTAAGTTCCAGTAAGATACTGGTGCGCAGAAGGTTCCAGCAAGATACTGGTGAATAGAAGGTTCCAGTAAGATACTGGTGAGCAGAAGGTTCCAGTGAGCAGAAGGTTCCAGTAAGATACTGGTGAGCAGGTTCCAGTAAGATACTGGTGAGCAGAAGGTTCCAGTAAGATACTGGTGAGCAGAAGGTTCCAGTAAGATACTGGTGAGCAGAAGGTTCCAGTAAGATACTGGTGAGCAGAAGGTTCCAGTAAGATACTGGTGAGCAGAAGGTTCCAGTAAGATACTGGTGAGCAGAAGGTTCCAGTAAGATACTGGTGAGCAGAAGGTTCCAGTAAGATACTGGTGAGCAGAAGGTTCCAGTAAGATACTGGTGAGCAGAAGGTTCCAGTAAGATACTGGTGAGCAGAAGGTTCCAGTAAGATACTGGTGAGCAGAAGGTTCCAGTAAGATACTGGTGAGCAGAAGGTTCCAGTAACATACTGGTGAGCGTAAGGTTCCAGTAAGATACTGGTGAGCAGAAGGTTCCAGCAAGATACTGGTGAGCAGAAGGTTCCAGTAAGATACTGGTGAGCAGGTTCCAGTAAGATACTGGTGAGCAGAAGGTTCCAGTAAGATACTGGTGAGCAGAAGGTTCCAGTAAGATACTGGTGAGCAGAAGGTTCCAGTAAGATACTGGTGAGCAGAATGTTCCAGTAAGATACTGGTGAGCAGAAGGATCCAGTAAGATACTTGAGCAGAAGGTTCCAGTAAGATACTGGTGAGCAGAAGGTTCCAGTAAGATACTGGTGAGCAGAAGGTTCCAGTAAGATACTGGTGAGCAGAAGGTTCCAGTAAGATACTGGTGAGCAGAAGGTTCCGGTAAGATACTGGTGAGCAGAAGGTTCCAGTAAGATACTGGTGAGCAGGTTCCAGTAAGATACTGGTGAGCAGAAGGTTCCAGTAAGATACTGGTGAGCAGAAGGTTCCAGTAACATACTGGTGAGCTGGTTCCAGTAAGATACTGGTTCCAGTAAGATACTGGTGAGCAGAAGGTTCCAGTAAGATACTGGTGAGCAGAAGGTTCCAGTAAGATACTGGTGAGCAGAAGGTTCCAGTAAGATACTGGTGAGCAGAAGGTTCCAGTAAGATACTGGTGAGCAGGTTCCAGTAAGATACTGGTGAGCAGAAGGTTCCAGTAAGATACTGGTGAGCAGAAGGTTCCAGTAAGATACTGGTGAGCAGAAGGTTCCAGTAAGATACTGGTGAGCAGAAGGTTCCAGTAAGATACTGGTGAGCAGGTTCCAGTAAGATACTGGTGAGCAGAAGGTTCCAGTAAGATACTGGTGAGCAGAAGGTTCCAGTAAGATACTGGTGAGCAGGTTCCAGTAAGATACTGGTGAGCAGAAGGTTCCAGTAAGATACTGGTGAGCAGGTTCCAGTAAGATACTGGTGAGCAGGTTCCAGTAAGATACTGGTGAGCAGAAGGTTCCAGTAAGATACTGGTGAAGGTTCCAGTAAGATACTGGTGAGCAGGTTCCAGTAAGATACTGGTGAGCAGGTTCCAGTAAGATACTGGTGAGCAGGTTCCAGTAAGATAC
This sequence comes from Cherax quadricarinatus, assembly GCF_038502225.1. Taxonomy (NCBI): domain Eukaryota; kingdom Metazoa; phylum Arthropoda; class Malacostraca; order Decapoda; family Parastacidae; genus Cherax; species Cherax quadricarinatus. The sequence goes on from NW_027195391.1 coordinate 168,677, forward strand.
TGGTGAGCAGGTTCCAGTAAGATACTGGTGAGCAGAGGGTTCTTGTAAGATACTGGTGAGAGGCAGTAAGATACTGGTGAAGGTTCCAGTAAGATACTGGTGAGCAGGTTCCAGTAAGATACTGGTGAGCAGAAGGTTCCAGTAAGATACTGGTGAGCAGAAGGTTCCAGTAAGATACTGGTGAGCAGGTTCCAGTAAGATACTGGTGAGCAGAAGGTTCCAGTAAGATACTGGTGAGCAGGTTCCAGTAAGATACTGGTGAGCAGAAGGTTCCAGTAAGATACTGGTGAGCAGAAGGTTCCAGTAAGATACTGGTGAGCAGAAGGTTCCAGTAAGATACTGGTGAGCAGGTTCCAGTAAGATACTGGTGAGCAGGTTCCAGTAAGATACTGGTGAGCAGAAGGTTCCAGTAAGATACTGGTGAGCAGAAGGTTCCAGTAAGATACTGGTGAGCAGAAGGTTCCAGTAAGATACTGGTGAGCAGAAGGTTCCAGTAAGATACTGGTGAGCAGAAGGTTCCAGTAAGATACTGGTGAGCAGAAGGTTCCAGTAAGATACTGGTGAGCAGAAGGTTCCAGTAAGATACTGGTGAGCAGAAGGTTCCAGTAAGATACTGGTGAGCAGAAGGTTCCAGTAAGATACTGGTGAGCAGAAGGTTCCAGTAAGATACTGGTGAGCAGAAGGTTCCAGTAAGATACTGGTGAGCAGGTTCCAGTAAGATACTGGTGAGCAGTAAGATAGAAGGTTCCAGTAAGATACTGGTGAGCAGAAGGTTCCAGTAAGATACTGGTGAGCAGGTTCCAGTAAGATAGGTTCCAGTAACATACTGGTGAGCAGGTTCCAGTAAGGTACTGGTGAGCAGAAGGTTCCAGTAAGATACTGGTGAGCAGAAGGTTCCAGTAAGATAATGGTGAGCAGAAGGTTCCAGTAAGATACTGTTGAGCAGAAGGTTCCAGTAAGATACTGGTGAGCAGAAGGTTCCAGTAAGATACTGGTGAGCAGAAGGTTCCAGTAAGATACTGGTGAGCAGAAGGTTCCAGTAAGATACTGGTGAGCAGAAGGTTCCAGTAAGATACTGGTGAGCAGAAGGTTCCAGTAAGATACTGGTGAGCAGAAGGTTCCAGTAAGATACTGGTGAGCAGGTTCCAGTAAGATACTGGTGAGCAGAAGGTTCCAGTAAGATACTGGTGAGCAGAAGGTTCCAGTAAGATACTGGTGAGCAGGTTCCAGTAAGATACTGGTGAGCAGAAGGTTCCAGTAAGATACTGGTGAGCAGAAGGTTCCAGTAAGATACTGGTGAGCAGAAGGTTCCAGTAAGATACTGGTGAGCAGAAGGTTCCAGTACGATACTGGTGAGCAGAAGGTTCCATAGTAAGGATACTGGTGAGCAGAAGGTTCCAGTAAGATACTGGTGAGCAGAAGGTTCCAGTAACATACTGGTGAGCAGAAGGTTCCAGTAACATACTGGTGAGCAGAAGGTTCCAGTAAGATACTGGTGAGCAGAAGGTTCCAGTAAGATACTGGTGAGCAGGTTCCAGTAAGATACTGGTGAGCAGAAGGTTCCAGTAAGATACTGGTGAGCAGAAGGTTCCAGTAAGATACTGGTGAGCAGGTTCCAGTAAGATACTGGTGAGAGGTTCCAGTAAGATACTGGTGAGGTTCCAGTAAGATACTGGTGAGCAGGTTCCAGTAAGATACTGGTGAGCAGAAGGTTCCAGTAAGATACTGGTGAGCAGAAGGTTCCAGTAAGATACTGGTGAGAAGAAGGTTCCAGTAAGATACTGGTGAGAGGTTCCAGTAAGATACTGGTTCCAGTAAGATACTGGTGAGCAGAAGGTTCCAGTAAGATACTGGTGAGCAGAAGGTTCCAGTAAGATACTGGTGAGCAGAAGGTTCCAGTAAGATACTGGTGAGCAGAAGGTTCCAGTAAGATACTGGTGAGCAGAAGGTTCCAGTAAGATACTGGTGAGTTCCACTGGTGAAGGTTCCAGTAAGATACTGGTGAGCAGAAGGTTCCAGTAAGATACTGGTGAGCAGAAGGTTCCAGTAAGATACTGGTGAGCAGAAGGTTCCAGTAAGATACTGGTGAGCAGTTCCAGTAAGATACTGGTGAGCAGAAGGTTCCAGTAAGATACTGGTGAGCAGTAAGATACTGGTGAGCAGAAGGTTCCAGTAAGATACTGGTGAGCAGAAGGTTCCAGTAAGATACTGGTGAGCAGGTTCCAGTAAGATACTGGTGAGCAGGTTCCAGTAAGATACTGGTGAGCAGGTTCCAGTAAGATACTGGTGAGCAGAGGTTCCAGTAAGATTCCAGTTCCAAGATACTGGTGAGCTGAAGGTTCCAGTAAGATACTGGTGAGCAGGTTCAAGTAAGATACTGGTGAGCAGAAGGTTCCAGTAAGATACTGGTGAGCAGAAGGTTCCAGTAAGATACTGGTGAGCAGAAGGTTCCAGTAAGATACTGGTGAGCAGGTTCCAGTAAGATACTGGTGAGCAGAAGGTTCCAGTAAGATACTGGTGAGCAGAAGGTTCCAGTAAGATACTGGTGAGAAGAAGGTTCCAGTAACATACTGGTGAGCAGAAGGTTCCAGCAAGATACTGGTGAGCAGAAGGTTCCAGTAAGATACTGGTGAGCAGAAGGTTCCAGTAAGATACTGGTGAGCAGAAGGTTCCAGTAAGATACTGGTGAGCAGAAGGTTCCAGTAAGATACTGGTGAGCAGAAGGTTCCAGTAAGATACTGGTGAGCAGAAGGTTCCAGTAAGATACTGGTGAGCAGAGGATTCTGGTAAGATACTGGTGAGCAGAAGGTTCCAGTAACATACTGGTGAGCAGAAGGTTCCAGTAAGATACTGGTGAGCAGGTTCTAGTAAGATACTGGTGAGCAGAAGGTTCCAGTAAGATACTGGTGAGCAGGTTCCAGTAAGATACTGGTGAGCAGAAGGTTCCAGTAAGATACTGGTGAGCAGAAGGTTCCAGTAAGATACTGGTGAGCAGAAGGTTCCAGTAACATACTGGTGAGCAGAAGGTTCCAGTAAGATACTGGTGAGCAGAAGGTTCCAGTAAGATACTGGTGAGCAGAAGGTTCCAGTAAGATACTGGTGAGCAGAAGGTTCCAGTAAGATACTGGTGAGCAGAAGGTTCCAGTAAGATACTGGTGAGCAGAAGGTTCCAGTAAGATACTGGTGAGCAGAAGGTTCCAGTAAGATACTGGTGAGCAGAAGGTTCCAGTAAGATACTGGTGAGCAGAAGGTTCCAGTAAGATACTGGTGAGCAGAAGGTTCCAGTAAGATACTGGTGAGCAGAAGGTTCCAGTAAGATACTGGTGAGCAGAAGGTTCCAGTAAGATACTGGTAAGTAAGATACTGGTGAGCAGAAGGTTCCAGTAAGATACTGGTGAGCAGAAGGTTCCAGTAAGATACTGGTGAGCAGAGGCAGTAAGATACTGGTGAGCAGAAGGTTCCAGTAAGATACTGGTGAGCAGAAGGTTCCAGTAAGATACTGGTGAGCAGAAGGTTCCAGTAAGATACTGGTGTTCCAGCTGGTGAGCAGAAGGTTCCAGTAAGATACTGGTGAGCAGAAGGTTCCAGTAAGATACTGGTGAGCAGAAGGTTCCAGTAAGATACTGGTGAAGGTTCCAGTAAGATACTGGTGAGCAGAAGGTTCCAGTAAGATACTGGTGAGCAGAAGGTTCCAGTAAGATACTAGTGAGCAGAAGGTTCCAGTAACATACTGGTGAGCAGAAGGTTCCAGTAAGATACTGGTGAGCAGTAACATACTGGTGAGCAGAAGGTTCCAGTAAGATACTGGTGAGCAGAAGGTTCCAGTAACATACTGGTGAGCAGAAGGTTCCAATAAGATACTGGTGAGCAGAAGGTTCCAGTAAGATACTGGTGAGCAGAAGGTTCCAGTAAGATACTGGTGAGCAGAAGGTTCCAGTAAGATACTGGTGAGCAGGTTCCAGTAAGATACTGGTGAGCAGAAGGTTCCAGTAAGATACTGGTGAGCAGAAGGTTCCAGTAAGATACTGGTGAGCAGAAGGTTCCAGTAAGATACTGGTGAGCAGAAGGTTCCAGTAAGATACTGGTGAGGAGAAGGTTCCAGTAAGATACTGGTGAGCAGAAGGTTCCAGTAACATACTGGTGAGCAGGTTCCAGTAAGATACTGGTGAGAGGCAGAAAGATAGGTTCCAGTAAGATACTGGTGAGCAAGAGGTTCCAGTAAGATACTGGTGAGCAGAAGGTTCCAGTAAGATACTGGTGAGCAGTAAGTTCCAGTAAGATACTGGTGCGCAGAAGGTTCCAGCAAGATACTGGTGAATAGAAGGTTCCAGTAAGATACTGGTGAGCAGAAGGTCCCAGTAAGATATAGGTGAGCAGAAGGTTCCAGTAAGACACTGGTGAGCAGAAGGTTCCAGTAAGATACTGGTGAGCAGAAGGTTCCAGTAACATACTGGTGAGCAGAAGGTTCCAGTAAGACACTGGTGAGCAGAAGGTTCCAGTAAGATACTGGTGAGCAGAAGGTTCCAGTAAGATACTGGTGAGCAGGTTCCAGTAAGATACTGGTGAGCAGAAGGTTCCAGAAACATACTGGTGAGCAGAAGATTCCAGTAAGATACTGGTGAGCAGAAGGTTCCAGTAAGATACTGGTGAGCAGAAGGTTCCAGTAAGATACTGGTGAGCAGAAGGTTCCAGCAAGATACTGGTGAGCAGAAGGTTCCAGTAAGATACTGGTGAGCAGAAGGTTCCAGTAAGATACTGGTGAGCAGAAGGTTCCAGTAAGATACTGGTGAGCAGAAGGTTCCAGTAAGATACTGGTGAGCAGAAGGTTCCAGTAAGATACTGGTGAGCAGGTTCTAGTAAGATACTGGTGAGCAAGGTTCCAGTAAGATACTGGTGAGCAGAAGGTTCCAGTAAGATACTGGTGAGCAGAAGGTTCCAATAAGATACTGGTGAGCAGAAGGTTCCAGTAAGATACTGGTAAGCAGAAGGTTCCAGTAACATACTGGTGAGCAGGTTCCAGTAAGATACTGGTGAGCAGAAGGTTCCAGTAAGATACTGGTGAGCAGAAGGTTCCAGTAAGATACTGGTGAGCAGAAGGTTCCAGTAAGATACTGGTGAGCAGAAGGTTCCACTAAGATACTGGTGAGCAGAAGGTTCCAGTAAGATACTGGTGAGCAGAAGGTTCCAGTAAGATACTGGTGAGCAGAAGGTTCCAGTAAGATACTGGTGAGCAGAAGGTTCCAGTAAGATACTGGTGAGCAGAAGGTTCCAGTAAGATACTGGTGAGCAGAAGGTTCCAGTAAGATACTGGTGAGCAGAAGGTTCCAGTAAGATACTGGTGAGCAGAAGGTTCCAGTAAGATACTGGTGAACAGAAGGTTCCAGTAAGATACTGGTGAGCAGAAGGTTCCAGTAAGATACTGGTGAGCAGAAGGTTCCAGCAAGATACTGGTGAGCAGAAGGTTCCAGTAAGATACTGGTGAGCAGGAGGTTCCGGTAAGATACTGGTGAGCAGAAGGTTGCAGTAAGATACTGGTGAGCAGAAGGTTCCAGTAAGATACTGGTAAGCAAAAGGGTCCAGTAAGATACTGGTGATAAGGTTCCAGTAACATACTGGTGAGCAGAAGGTTCCAGTAAGATACTGGTAAGCAGTAAGATACTGGTGAGCAGAAGGTTCCAGTAAGATACTGGTGAGCAGAAGGTTCCAGTAAGATACTGGTGAGCAGTAAGATAGAAGGTTCCAGTAAGATACTGGTGAGTTCCAGTAAGATAGAAGGTTCCAGTAAGATACTGGTGAGCAGCAGAAGGTTCCAGTAAGATACTGGAAGGTTCCAGTAAGATACTGGTGAGCAGAAGGTTCCAGTAAGATACTGGTGAGCAGAAGGTTCCAGTAAGATACTGGTGAGCAGAAGGTTCCAGTAAGATACTGGTGAGCAGAAGGTTCCAGTAAGATACTGGTGAGCAGAAGGTTCCACTAAGATACTGGTGAGCAGAAGGTTCCAGTAAGATACTGGTGAGCAGAAGGTTCCAGTAAGATACTGGTGAGCAGAAGGTTCCAGTAAGATACTGGTGAGCAGAGGGTTCCAGTAAGATACTGGTGAGCAGAAGGTTCCAGTAACATACTGGTGAGCAGAAGGTTCCAGTAAGATACTGGTGAGAAGGTTCCAGTAACATACTGGTGAGCAGAAGGTTCCAGTAAGATACTGGTAAGCAGAAGGTTCCAGTAAGATACTGGTGAGAAGGTTCCAGCAACATACTGGTGAGCAGAAAGTTCCAGTAACATAATGGTGAGCAGGTTCCAGTAACATACTGGTGAGCAGAGGGTTCCAGTAAGATACTGGTGAGCAGAAGGTTCCAGTAACATACTGGTGAGCAGAAGGTTCCAGTAAGATACTGGTGAGCAGAAGGTTCGAGCAAGATACTGGTGAGCAGAAGGTTCCAGTAAGATACTGGTGAGCAGAAGGTTCCAGTAAGATACTGGTGAGCACTGGTGAGCAGGTTCCAGTAACATACTGGTGAGCAGAAGGTTCCAGTAAGACACTGGTGAGCAGAAGGTTCCAGTAAGATACTGGTGAGCAGAAGGTTCCAGTAAGATACTGGTGAGCAGAAGGTTCCAGTAAGATACTGGTGAGCAGAAGGTTCCAGTAAGATACTGGTGAGGAGAAGGTAAGATACTGGTGAGCAGTAAGATACTGGTAAGCAGAAGGTTCCAGTAAGATACTGGTGAGCAGAAGGTTCCAGTAAGATACTGGTGAGCAGAAGGTTCCAGTAAGATACTGGTGAGCAGGTTCCAGTAAGATACTGGTGAGCAGGTTCCAGTAAGATACTGGTGAGCAGAAGGTTCCAGTAAGATACTGGTGAGCAGAAGGTTCCAGTAAGATACTGGTGAGCAGAAGGTTCCAGTAAGATACTGGTGAGCAGAAGGTTCCAGTAAGATACTGGTGAGCAGAAGGTTCCAGCAAGATACTGGTGAGCAGAAGGTTCCAGTAAGATACTGGTGAGCAGAAGGGTGAGCAGGTTCCAGTAAGATACTGGTGAGCAGTAACATACTGGTGCGCAGAAGGTTCCAGTAAGATACTGGTGAGCAGAAGGTTCGAGCAAGATACTGGTGAGCAGAAGGTTCCAGTAAGATACTGGTGAGCAGGTTCAAGTAAGATACTGGTGAGCAGAAGGTTCCAGTAAGATACTGGTGAGCAGAAGGTTCCAGTAAGATACTGGTGAGCAGAAGGTTCCAGTAAGATACTGGTGAGCAGAAGGTTCCAGTAAGATACTGGTGAGCAGTAAGATAGGTTCCTGGTGAGCAGAAGGTTCCAGTAAGATACTGGTGAGCAGTAAGTTCCAGTAAGATACTGGTGCGCAGAAGGTTCCAGCAAGATACTGGTGAATAGAAGGTTCCAGTAAGATACTGGTGAGCAGAAGGCTCCAGTGAGCAGAAAGATACTGGTGAGCAGAAGGTTCCAGTAAGATACTGGTGAGCAGAAGGTTCCAGTAAGATACTGGTGAGCAGAAGGTTCCAGTAAGATACTGGTGAGCAGAAGGTTCCAGTAAGATACTGGTGAGCAGAAGGTTGCAGTAAGATACTGGTGAGCAGAAGGTTCCAGTAAGATACTGGTGAGCAGAAGGTTCCAGTAAGATACTGGTGAGCAGAAGGTTCCAGTAAGATACTGGTGAGCAGAAGGTTCCAGTAAGATACTGGTGAGCAGAAGGTTCCAGTAACATACTGGTGAGCTGGTTCCAGTAAGATACTGGTGAGCAGAAGGTTCCAGTAAGATACTGGTGAGCAGGTTCCAGTAAGATACTGGTGAGCAGGTTCCAGTAAGATACCCTTGAGCAGAGGGCTCTGGTAAGATACCGGTGAGAAGGTACAAGTAAGATACTGGTGAGCAGAAGGTTCCAGTAAGAAACTGGTAAGCAGAAGGTTCCAGTAAGATACTGGTGAGCAGAAGGTTCCACTAAGATACTGGTGAGCAGAAGGTTCCAGTAAGATACTGGTGAGCAGAAGGTTCCAGTAAGATACTGGTGAGCAGAAGGTTCCAGTAAGATACTGGTGGCAGAAGGTTCCAGTAAGATACTGGTGAGCAGAAGGCTCCAGTAAGACACTGGTGAACAGAAGGTTCCAGTAAGATACTGGTGAGCAGGAGGTTCCAGTAAGATACTGGTGAGCAGAAGGTTCCAGTAAGATACTGGTGAGCAGAAGGTTCCAGCAAGATAGAGCAGGTTCCAGTAAGATACTGGTGAGCAGAAGGTTCCAGTAAGATACTGGTTAACAGAAGGTTCCAGTAAGATACTGGTGAGCAGAAGGTTCCAGTAAGATACTGGTGAGCAGAAGGTTCCAGTAAGATACTGGTGAGCAGAAGGTTCCAGTAAGATACTGGTGAGCAGAAGGTTCCAGTAAGATACTGGTGAGCAGAAGGTTCCAGTAAGATACTGGTAAGCAAAAGGGTCCAGTAAGATACTGGTGAGCTGGTGAGAAGGTACCAGTAAGATACTGGTGAGAAGGTTCCAGTAAGATACAGGTGAGCAGAAGGTTCCAGTAAGATACTGGTAAGCAGAAGGGTCCAGTAAGATACTGGTGAGAAGGTTCCAGTAACATACTTGTGAGCAGAAGGTTCCAGTAAGATACTGGTAAGCAGAAGGTTCCAGTAAGATACTGTTGAGCAGAAGGTTCCACTAAGATACTGGTCCAGAGATAGAAGGTTCCAGTAAGATACTGGTGAGCAGAAGGTTCCAGTAACATACTGGTGAGCAGAAGGTTCCAGTAACATACTGGTGAGCAGAAGGTTCCAGTAAGATACTGGTGAGCAGAAGGTTCCAGTAAGATACTGGTGAGCAGAAGGTTCCAGTAAGATACTGGTGAGCAGAAGGTTCCAGTAAGATACTGGTGAGCAGAAGGTTCCAGTAAGATACTGGTAGGTTCCAGTAAGATACTGGTGAGCAGAAGGTTCCAGTAAGATACTGGTGAGCAGAAGGTTCCAGTAAGATACTGGTGAGCAGAAGGTTCCAGTAAGATACTGGTGAGCAGGTTCAAGTAAGATACTGGTGAGCAGAAGGTTCCAGTAAGATACTGGTGAGCAGAAGGTTCCAGTAAGATACTGGTGAGCAGAAGGTTCCAGTAAGATACTGGTGAGCAGAAGGTTCCAGTAAGATACTGGTGAGCAGAAGGTTCCAGTAAGATACTGGTGAGCAGAAGGTTCCAGTAAGATACTGGTGAGCAGAAGGTTCCAGTAAGATACTGGTGAGCAGAAGGTTCCAGTAAGATACTGGTGAGCAGGTTCCAGTAAGATACTGGTGAGCAGAAGGTTCCAGTAAGATACTGGTAGGTTACAGTAAGATACTGGTGAGCAGAAGGTTCCAGTAACATACTGGTGAGCGGAAGGTTCCAGTAAGATACTGGTGAGCAGGTTCTAGTAAGATACTGGTGAGCAGAAGGTTCCAGTAAGATACAGGAGAGCAGGTTCCAGTAAGATACTGGTGAGCAGAAGGTTCCAGTAAGATACTGGTGAGCAGAAGGTTCCAGTAACATACTGGTGAGCAGAAGCTTCCAGTAAGGTACTGGTGAGCAGGTTCCAGTAAGATACTGGTGAAGGTTCCAGTAAGATACTGGTGAGCAGAAGGTTCCAGTAAGATACTGGTGAGCAGAAGGTTCCAGTAAGATACTGGTGAGCCAGTAAGATACTGGTGAGCAGAAAGTTCCAGTAACATAATGGTGAGCAGGTTCCAGTAACATACTGGTGAGCAGAGGGTTCCAGTAAGATACTGGTGAGCAGAAGGTTCCAGTAACATACTGGTGAGCAGAAGGTTCCAGTAAGATACTGGTGAGCAGAAGGTTCCAGTAAGATACTGGTGAGCAGAAGGTTCCAGTAAGATACTGGTGAGCAGAAGGTTCCAGTAAGATACTGGTGAGCAGGTTCCAGTAAGATACTGGTGAGCAGAAGGTTCCAGAAACATACTGGTGAGCAGAAGATTCCAGTAAGATACTGGTGAGCAGAAGGTTCCAGTAACATACTGGTGCAGAAGGTTCCAGTAAGATACTGGTGTTCCAGCAGAAGGTTCCAGTAAGATACTGGTGAGCAGAAGGTTCCAGTAAGATACTGGTGAGCAGAAGGATCCAGTAAGATACTGGTGAGCAGAAGGTTCCAGTAAGATACTGGTGAGCAGAAGGTTCCAGTAAGATACTGGTGAGCAGAAGGTTCCAGTAAGATACTGGTGAGCAGAAGGTTCCAGTAAGATACTGGTGAGCAGAAGGTTCCAGTAAGATACTGGTGAGCAGAAGGTTCCAGTAAGATACTGGTGAGCAGAAGGTTCCAGTAAGATACTGGTGAGCAGAAGGTTCCAGTAAGATACTGGTGAGCAGAAGGTTCCAGTAAGATACTGGTGAGCAGAAGGTTCCAGTAAGATACTGGTGAGCAGAAGGTTCCAGTAAGATACTGGTGAGCAGAAGGTTCCAGTAACATACTGGTGAGCAGAAGGTTCCAGTAAGATACTGGTGCAGAAGGTTCCAGTAAGATACTGGTGAGAGGTTCCGGTAAGATACTGGTGAGCAGAAGGTTCCAGTAAGATACTGGTGAGCAAGAGGTTCCAGTAAGATACTGGTGAGCAGAAGGTTCCAGTAAGATACTGGTGAGCAGTAAGTTCCAGTAAGATACTGGTGAGTAAGAAGGTTCCAGTAAGATACTGGTGAGCAGAGGTTCCAGGTTCCAGTAAGATACTGGTGAGCAGAAGGTTCCAGTAAGATACTGGTGAGCAGAAGATTCCAGTAAGATACTGGTGAGCAGAAGGTTCCAGTAAGATACTGGTGAGCAGAAGGTTCCAATAAGATACTGGTGAGCAGAAGGTTCCAGTAACATACTGGTTCCAGTAAGATACTGGTGAGCAGAAGGTTCCAGAAACATACTGGTGAGCAGAAGATTCCAGTAAGATACTGGTGAGCAGAAGGTTCCAGTAAGATACTGGTGAGCAGAAGGTTCCAATAAGATACTGGTGAGCAGAAGGTTCCAGTAAGATACTGGTGAGCAGAAGGTTCCAGCAAGATACTGGTGAGCAGAAGGTTCCAGTAAGATACTGGTGAGCAGGAGGTTCCGGTAAGATACTGGTGAGCAGAAGGTTGCAGTAAGATACTGGTGAGAAGGTTCCAGTAAGATACTGGTGAGCAGAAGGTTCCAGTAAGATACTGGTGAGCAGAAGGTTCCAGTAACATACTGGTGAGCAGAAGGTTCCAGTAAGATACTGGTGAGCAGAAGGTTCCAGTAAGATACTGGTGAGCAGAAGGTTCCAGTAAGATACTGGTGAGCAGGTTCCAGTAAGATACTGGTGAGCAGAAGGTTCCAGTAAGATACTGGTGAGCAGAAGGTTCCAGTAAGATACTGGTGAGCAGAAGGTTCCAGTAAGATACTGGTGAGCAGAAGGTTCCAGTAAGATACTGGTGACGAGAAGGTTCCAGTAAGATACTGGTGAGCAGAAGGTTCCAGTAACATACTGGTGAGCAGTAAGATACTGGTGAAGGTTCCAGTAAGATACTGGTGAGCAGAAGGTTCCAGTAAGATACTGGTGAGCAGAAGGTTCCAGTAAGATACTGGTGAGCAGAAGGTTCCAGTAAGATACTGGTGAGCAGAAGGTTCCAGTAAGATACTGGTGAGCAGGTTCCAGTAAGATACTGGTGAGCAGAAGGTTCCAGTAAGATACTGGTGAGCAGAAGGTTCCAGTAAGATACTGGTGAGCAGGTTCCAGTAAGATACTGGTGAGCAAGAGGTTCCAGTAAGATACTGGTGAGCAGAAGGTTCCAGTAAGATACTGGTGAGCAGTAAGTTCCAGTAAGATACTGGTGCGCAGAAGGTTCCAGCAAGATACTGGTGAATAGAAGGTTCCAGTAAGATACTGGTGAGCAGAAGGCTCCAGAAAGACACTGGTGAACAGAAGGTTCCAGTAAGATACTGGTGAGCAGGAGGTTCCTGTAAGATACTGGTGAGCAGAAGGTTCCAGTAAGATACTGGTGAACAGAAGGTTCCAGTAAGATACTGGTGAGCAGAAGGTTCCAGTAAGATACTGGTGAGCAGAAGGTTCCAGCAAGATACTGGTGAGCAGAAGTTCCAGATACTGGTGAGCAGAAGGTTCCAGTAAGATACTGGTGAGCAGAAGGTTCCAGTAAGATACTGGTGAGCAGAAGGTTCCAGTAAGATACTGGTGAGCAGAAGGTTCCAGTAAGATACTGGTGAGCAGAAGGTTCCAGTAAGATACTGGTGAGCAGAAGGTTCCAGTAAGATACTGGTGAGCAGAAGGTTCCAGTAAGATACTGGTGAGCAGAAGGTTCCAGTAAGATACTGGTGAGCAGAAGGTTCCAGTAAGATACTGGTGAGCAGAAGGTTCCAGTAAGATACTGGTGACTCCACTGGTAAGCAGAAGGTTCCAGTAAGATACTGGTGAGCAGAAGGTTCCACTAAGATACTGGTGAGCAGAAGGTTCCAGTAAGATACTGGTGAGCAGAAGGTTCCAGTAAGATACTGGTGAGCAGAAGGTTCCAGTAACATACTGGTGAGCAGAAGGTTCCAGTAACATACTGGTGAGCAGGTTCCAGTAAGATACTGGTGAGCAGAAGGTTCCAGTAAGATACTGGTGAGCAGGTTCCAGTAACATACTGGTGAGCAGAAGGTTCCAGTAAGATACTGGTGAGCAGAAGGTACCAGTAACATACTGGTGAGCAGAAGGTTCCAGTAAGATACTGGTGAGCAGAAGGTTCCAGTAAGATACTGGTGAGCAGAAGGTTCCAGTAAGATACTGGTGAGCAGAAGGTTCCAGTAAGATACTGGTGAGCAGAAGGTTCCAGTAAGATACTGGTGAACAGAAGGTTCCAGTAAGATACTGGTGAGCAGAAGGTTCCAGTAAGATACTGGTGAGCAGAAGGTTCCAGTAAGATACTGGTGAGCAGTAAGTTCCAGTAAGATACTGGTGAGCAGAAGGTTCCAGTAAGATACTGGTGAGCAGAAGGTTCCAGCAAGATACTGGTGAGCAGAAGGTTCCAGTAAGATACTGGTGAGCAGAAGGTTCCAGTAAGATATTGGTGAGCAGAAGGTTCCAGTAAGATACTGGTGAGCAGAAGGTTCGAGTAAGATACTGGTGAGCAGAAGGTTACAGTAAGATACTGGTGAGCAGAGGTTCCAGCAGGTTCCAGTAAGATACTGGTGAGCAGAAGGTTCCAGTAAGATACTGGTGAGCAGAAGGTTCCAGTAAGATACTGGTGAGCAGAAGGTTCCAGTAGGTTCCAGTAAGATACTGGTCCAGTAAGATACTGGTGAGCAGAAGGTTCCAGTAAGATACAGATACTGGTGAAGGTTCCAGTAAGATACTGGTGAGCAGAAGGTTCCAGTAAGATACTGGTGAGCAGGTTCCAGTAAGATACTGGTGAGCAGAAGGTTCCAGTAAGATACTGGTGAGCAGAAGGTTCCAGTAAGATACTGGTGAGCAGAAGGTTCCAGTAAGATACTGGTGAGCAGAAGGTTCCAGTAAGATACTGGTGAGCAGAAGGTTCCAGTAAGATACTGGTGAGCAGAAGGTTCCAGGTTCCAGTAAGATACTGGTGAGCAGAAGGTTCCAGTAAGATACTGGTGAGCAGAAGGTTCCAGTAAGATACTGGTGAGCAGAAGGTTCCAGTAAGATACTGGTGAGCAGAAGGTTCCAGTAAGATACTGGTGAGCAGGTTCCAGTAAGATACTGGTGAGCAGAAGGTTCCAGTAAGATACTGGTGAGCAGAAGGTTCCAGTAAGATACTGGTGAGCAGAAGGTTCCGGTAAGATACTGGTGAGCAGAAGGTTCCAGTAAGATACTGGTGAGCAGGTTCCAGTAAGATACTGGTGAGCAGAAGGTTCCAGTAAGATACTGGTGAGCAGAAGGTTCCAGTAAGATACTGGTGAGCAGAAGGTTCCAGTAAGATACTGGTGAGCAGAAGGTTCCAGTAAGATACTGGTGAGCAGAAGGTTCCAGTAAGATACTGGTGAGCAGAAGGTTCCAGTAACATACTGGTGAGCAGAAGGTTCCAGTAACATACTGGTGAGCAGAAGGTTACAGTAAGATACTGGTGAGCAGAAGGTTCCAGTAAGATACTGGTGAGCAGAAGGTTCCAGTAAGATACTGGTGAGCAGAAGGTTCCAGTAAGATACTGGTGAACAGAAGGTTCCAGTAAGATACTGGTGAGCAGAAGGTTCCAGTAAGATACTGGTGAGCAGAAGGTTCCAGTAAGATACTGGTGAGCAGAAGGTTCCAGTAAGATACTGGTGAGCAGAAGGTTCCAGTAAGATACTGGTGAGCAGAAGGTTCCAGTAAGATACTGGTGAGCAGAAGGTTCCAGTAAGATACTGGTGAGCAGAAGGTTCCAGTAAGATACTGGTGAGCAGAAGGTTCCAGTAAGATACTGGTGAACAGAAGGTTCCAGTAAGATACTGGTGAGCAGAAGGTTCCAGTAAGATACTGGTGAGCAGAAGGTTCCAGTAAGATACTGGTGAGCAGAAGGTTCCAGTAAGATACTGGTGAGCAGAAGGTTCCAGTAAGATACTGGTGAGCAGAAGGTTCCAGTAAGATACTGGTGAGCAGGTTCCAGTAAGATACTGGTGAGCAGAAGGTTCCAGTAAGATACTGGTGAGCAGAAGGTTCCAGTAAGATACTGGTGAGCAGAAGGTTCCAGTAAGATACTGGTGAGCAGGTTCCAGTAAGATACTGGTGAGCAGAAGGTTCCAGTAAGATACTGGTGAGCAGAAGGTTCCAGTAAGATACTGGTGAGCAGAAGGTTCCAGTAAGATACTGGTGAGCAGGTTCCAGTAAGATACTGGTGAGCAGAAGGTTCCAGTAAGATACTGGTGAGCAGAAGGTTCCAGTAAGATACTGGTGAGAGGTTCCAGTAAGAGCAGGTTCCAGTAAGATACTGGTGAGCAGGTTCCAGTAAGATACTGGTGAGAAGGTTCCAGTAACATACTGGTGAGCAGAAGCTTCCAGTAAGGTACTGGTGAGCAGGTTCCAGTAAGATACTGGTGAGCAGAGGGTTCTGGTAAGATACTGGTGAGCAGAAGGTTCCAGTAACATACTGGTGAGCTGGTTCCAGTAAGATACTGGTGAGCAGAAGGTTCCAGTAAGATACTGGTGAGCAGAAGGTGAGCAGGTTCCAGTAAGAAACTGGTAAGCAGAAGGTTCCAGTAAGATACTGGTGAGCAGAAGTTTCCACTAAGATACTGGTGAGCAGAAGGTTCCAGTAAGATACTGGTGAGCAGAAGGTTCCAGTAAGATACTGGTGAGCAGAAGGTTCCAGCAAGATACTGGTGAGCAGTAAGATACTGGTGAGCAGAAGGTTCCAGTAAGATACTGGTGAGCAGAAGGTTCCAGTAAGATACTGGTGAGCAGAAGGTTCCAGTAAGATACTGGTGAGCAGAAGGTTCCAGTAAGATACTGGTGAGCAGAAGGTTCCAGTAAGATACTGGTGAGCAGGTTCCAGTAAGATACTGGTGAGCAGAAGGTTCCAGTAAGATACTGGTGAGCAGAAGGTTCCAGTAAGATACTGGTGAGCAGAAGGTTCCAGTAACATACTGGTGAGCAGAAGGTTCCAGTAAGATACTGGTGAGCAGAAGGTTCCAGTAAGATACTGGTGAGCAGGTTCCAGTAAGATACTGGTGAGCAGAAGGTTCCAGTAAGATACTGGTGAGCAGAAGGTTCCAGTAAGATACTGGTGAGCGTAAGGTTCCAGTAAGATACTGGTGAGCAGAAGGTTCCAGTAAGATACTGGTGAGCAGAAGGTTCCAGTAAGATACTGGTGAGCAGGTTCCAGTAAGATACTGGTGAGCAGAAGGTTCCAGTAAGATACTGGTGAGCAGAAGGTTCCAGTAAGATACTGGTGAGCAGAAGGTTCCAGTAAGATACTGGTGAGCAGAAGGTTCCAGTAAGATACTGGTGAGCAGAAGGTTCCAGTAAGATACTGGTGAGCAGAAGGTTCCAGTAAGATACTGGTGAGCAGAAGGTTCCAGTAAGATACTGGTGAGCAGGTTCCAGTAAGATACTGGTGAGCAGAAGGTTCCAGTAAGATACTGGTGAGCAGAAGGTTCCAGTAAGATACTGGTGAGCAGAAGGTTCCAGTAAGATACTGGTGAGCAGAAGGTTCCAGTAAGATACTGGTGAGCAGAAGGTTCCAGTAAGATACTGGTGAGCAGAAGGTTCCAGTAAGATACTGGTGAGCAGAAGGTTCCAGTAAGATACTGGTGAGCAGAAGGTTCCAGTAAGATACTGGTGAGCAGGTTCCAGTAAGATACTGGTAAGCAGAAGGTTCCAGTAAGATACTGGTGAGCAGAATGTTCCAGTAAGATACTGGTGAGCAGAAGGTTCCAGTAAGATACTGGTGAGCAGAAGGTTCCAGTAAGATACTGGTGAGCAGAAGGTTCCAGTAAGATACTGGTGAGCAGAAGGTTCCAGTAAGATACTGGTGAGGAGAAGGTTCCAGTAAGATACTGGTGAGCAGAAGGTTCCAGTAACATACTGGTGAGCAGGTTCCAGTAAGATACTGGTGAGCAGAAGGTTCCAGTAAGATACTGGTGAGCAGAAGGTTCCAGTAAGATACTGGTGAGCAGAAGGTTCCAGTAAGATACTGGTGAGCAGAAGGTTCCAGTAAGATACTGGTGAGCAAGAGGTTCCAGTAAGATACTGGTGAGCAGAAGGTTCCAGTAAGATACTGGTGAGCAGTAAGATACTGGTGAGCAGGTTCCAGTAAGATACTGGTGAGCAGGTTCCAGTAAGATACTGGTGAGCAGAAGGTTCCAGTAAGATACTGGTGAGCAGAAGGTTCCAGTAAGATACTGGTGAGCAGAAGGTTCCAGTAAGATACTGGTGAGCAGAAGGTTCCAGTAAGATACTGGTGAGCAGAAGGTTCCAGTAAGATACTGGTGAGCAGAAGGTTCCAGTAAGATACTGGTGAGCAGGTTCCAGTAAGATACTGGTGAGCAGAAGGTTCCAGTAAGATACTGGTGAGCAGAAGGTTCCAGTAAGATACTGGTGAGCAGAAGGTTCCAGTAAGATACTGGTGAGCAGGTTCCAGTAAGATACTGGTGAGCAGGTTCCAGTAAGATACTGGTGAGCAGAAGGTTCCAGTAAGATACTGGTGAGCAGGTTCCAGTAAGATACTGGTGAGCAGAAGGTTCCAGTAAGATACTGGTGAGCAGGTTCCAGTAAGATACTGGTGAGCAGGTTCCAGTAAGATACTGGTGAGCAGAAGGTTCCAGTAAGATACTGGTGAGCAGAAGGTTCCAGTAAGATACTGGTGAGCAGAAGGTTCCAGTAAGATACTGGTGAGCAGAAGGTTCCAGTAACATACTGGTGAGCAGAAGGTTCCAGTAAGATACTGGTGAGCAGAAGGTTCCAGTAAGATACTGGTGAGCAGAAGGTTCCAGTAAGATACTGGTGAGCAGAAGGTTCCAGTAAGATACTGGTGAGCAGAAGGTTCCAGTAAGATACTGGTGAGCAGAAGGTTCCAGTAAGATACTGGTGAGCAGAAGGTTCCAGTAAGATACTGGTGAGCAGGTTCCAGTAAGATACTGGTGAGCAGAAGGTTCCAGTAAGATACTGGTGAGCAGAAGGTTCCAGTAACATACTGGTGAGCAGAAGCTTCCAGTAAGGTACTGGTGAGCAGGTTCCAGTAAGATACTGGTGAGCAGAGGGTTCTTGTAAGATACTGGTGAGAAGGTACCAGTAAGATACTGGTGAGCAGGTTCCAGTAAGAAACTGGTAAGCAGAAGGTTCCAGTAAGATACTGGTGAACAGAAGGTTCCAGTAAGATACTGGTGAGCAGAGGGTTCCAGTAAGATACTGGTGAGCAGAAGGTTCCAGTAAGATACTGGTGAACAGAAGGTTCCAGTAAGATACTGGTGAACAGAAGGTTCCAGTAAGATACTGGTGAGCAGAGGGTTCCAGTAAGATACTGGTGAGCAGAAGGTTCCAGTAAGATACTGGTGAACAGAAGGTTCCAGTAAGATACTGGTGAACAGAAGGTTCCAGTAAGATACTGGTGAGCAGAGGGTTCCAGTAAGATACTGGTGAGCAGGAGGTTCCGGTAAGATATTGGTGAGCAGGTTCCAGTAAGATAGTGCTGAACAGAAGTTTCCTGTAAGATACTGAACAGAAGGTTCCAGTAAAATACTGGTGAGAAGGTTCCAGTAAGATACTGGTGAGCAGAAGGTTCCAGTAAGATACTGGTGAGCAGAAGGTTCCAGTAAGATACTGGTGAGGAGAAGGTTCCAGTAAGATACTGGTGAGCAGAAGGTTCCAGTAAGATACTGGTGAGCAGAAGGTTCCAGTAAGATACTGGTGAGCAGGTTCCAGTAAGATACTGGTGAGCAGGTTCCAGTAAGATACTGGTGAGCAGAAGGTTCCAGTAAGATACTGGTGAGCAGAAGGTTCCAGTAAGATACTGGTGAGCAGAAGGTTCCAGCAAGATACTGGTGAGCAGAAGGTTCCAGTAAGATACTGGTGAGCAGAAGGTTCCAGTAAGATA
Organism: Cherax quadricarinatus; assembly: GCF_038502225.1. Classification (NCBI taxonomy): domain Eukaryota; kingdom Metazoa; phylum Arthropoda; class Malacostraca; order Decapoda; family Parastacidae; genus Cherax; species Cherax quadricarinatus. The sequence continues at coordinate 187,187 of NW_027195391.1, forward strand.
CTGGTGAGCAGAAGGTTCCAGTAAGATACTGGTGAGCAGAAGGTTCCAGTAAGATACTGGTGAGCAGAAGGTTCCAGTAAGATACTGGTGAGCAGAAGGTTCCAGTAAGATACTGGTGAGCAGAAGGTTCCAGTAAGATACTGGTGAGCAGAAGGTTCCAGTAAGATACTGGTGAGCAGAAGGTTCCAGTAAGATACTGGTGAGCAGAAGGTTCCAGTAAGATACTGGTGAGAAGGTTCCAGTAAGATACTGGTGAGCAGAAGGTTCCAGCAAGATACTGGTGAGCAGAAGGTTCCAGTAAGATACTGGTGAGCAGAAGGTTCCAGTAAGATACTGGTGAGAAGGTTCCAGTAAGATACTGGTGAGCAGAAGGTTCCAGCAAGATACTGGTGAGCAGAAGGTTCCAGTAAGATACTGGTGAGCAGAAGGTTCCAGCAAGATACTGGTGAGCAGAAGGTTCCAGTAAGATACTGGTGAGCAGGAGGTTCCGGTAAGATACTGAATAGAAGGTTCCAGTAAGATCCTGGTGAGATGAAAGGTTCCAGTAAGATACTGGTGAGCAGAAGGTTCCAGTAAGATACTGGAGAGCAGAAGGTTCCAGTAAGATACTGGTGAGCAGAAGGTTCCAGTAAGATACTGGTGAGCAGAAGGTTCCAGTAAGATACTGGTGAGCAGAAGGTTCCAGTAAGATACTGGTGAGCAGAAGGTTCCAGTAAGATACTGGTGAGCAGAAGGTTCCAGTAAGATACTGGTGAGCAGAAGGTTCCAGCAAGATACTGGTGAGCAGAAGGTTCCAGTAAGATACTGGTGAGCAGAAGGTTCCAGTAAGATACTGGTGAGCAGAAGGTTCCAGTAAGATACTGGTGAGCAGAAGGTTCCAGTAAGATACTGGTGAGCAGGTTCCAGTAAGATACTGGTGAGCAGAAGGTTCCAGTAAGATACTGGAGAGCAGAAGGTTCCAGTAAGATACTGGTGAGCAGAAGGTTCCAGCAAGATACTGGTGAGCAGAAGGTTCCAGTAAGATACTGGTGAGCAGGAGGTTCCGGTAAGATACTGAATAGAAGGTTCCAGTAAGATACTGGTGAGATGAAAGGTTCCAGTAAGATACTGGTGAGCAGAAGGTTCCAGTAAGATACTGGAGAGCAGAAGGTTCCAGTAAGATACTGGTGAGCAGAAGGTTCCAGTAAGATACTGGTGAGCAGAAGGTTCCAGTAAGATACTGGTGAGCAGAAGGTTCCAGTAAGATACTGGTGAGCAGAAGGTTCCAGCAAGATACTGGTGAGCAGAAGGTTCCAGTAAGATACTGGTGAGCAGAAGGTTCCAGTAAGATACTGGTGAGCAGAAGGTTCCAGCAAGATACTGGTGAGTAGAAGGTTCCAGTAAGATACTGGTGAGCAGGTTCCAGTAAGATACTGGTCAGCAGAAGGTTCCAGTAAGATACTGGTGAGCAGAAGATTCCCCTAACATACTGGTGAGCAGTAGGCTCCAGTACTACTGGCCATTGCTAGTGTGTGACTGTTACTACTGGCCATTGCTAGTGTGTGACTGTTGCTAATCGCTACTGCTAGTAACTGTTACTACTGGCTACTGCTAGTGACTGTTACTACTGGCTACTACTAGTGTGTGACTTACTGGCTATTGCCAGTAACTTATTACTAGCTACTGCTAGTGTGTTACTGTTACTAATGCCTACTGCTAGTGTGTAACTGTTACTACTAGCTGCTGCAAGTGTGTGACTGCTAGCACTAGCAACTGCTAGTGTGTGACTGTTACTGCTAGCTATTGCTAGTAACTGTTACTACTTGCTAGTGTGGGACTGTTACTAAAAGCTACTGCTATTGTGTGACTGTTACTACTGGCTAATGCTAGTGTGTGACTGTTACTCCTGGATACTGCTAGTGTGTAACTACTGGCTACTGCTAGTGTGACTTACTACTAGCCACTGCTAGTGTGGGACTGTTACTACTAGCAACTGCTAGAGTGCGACTGTTACTACTAGCCTCTGCTAGTGTGTGACTGATATTAGTAGACACTGCTAGTGTGTGACTGTTACTAGCCACTGCTAGTGTGTGACTGTTACTACTAGCCACTGCTAGTGTTTGTTACTACTGGCCACTGATAGTGCGTGTGACTGGTACTACTGGTAACTGCTAGAGTGTGTCTGTTACTACTGGCTAATGCTAGTGTGTGACTGTTATTACTGGCTACTGCTAGTATGTGACTGTTGCTGGCTACTGCTAGTGTACAACTGTTACTACTGGCCACTGCTAGTGTGTGACTTACTAATGGCTGCTGCTAGTGACAGTTACTACTGGCTGATACTAGTATGTGACTGCTACTACTGGCTGCTGCTGGTATGTGATTGTTACTACTGGCTAATGCTAGTATGTGACTGTTCCTACTAGCTACTGCTGGTATGTGACTGTTACTACAGGCTATTGCTAGTATGGGACTGTTACTACTGGCCGCTGCTAGTAACTGTTACTACTAGTTACTTCTAATATGCGACTGTTACTACGAGCTACTGCTAGTCTGTGACTGTTACTACTGGCCACTGGTAGTATGTGATTGTTACTACTAGCTGTTAGTGTGCGACTGTTACTACAAGCTACTGCTAGTGTGTGACTGTTACTCTTGGCAACTGCTAGTGTGTGACTGTTACCACTAGCCACTGCTAGTGCGTGACTTACTACTGGCTACTGCTAGTGTGTGACTGTTACTACTAGCCAATGCTAGTGTGGGAATGTTATTACTAGCAACTGCTAATATGTGACTGTTACTTCTAGCCACCGCTAGTGACTGTTACTATTAGCCACTGCTAGTGTTTGACTGTTACTACTGGCCAGAGCTAGTGTGTGACTGGTACTACTGGCTACTGCTGGTGTGTGACTGTTACTACCGGCTACTGCTAGTGCTTGACTGTTACTACTGGCTACTGCTGATATGTGACTGTTACTACTGGCTACTGTTAGTATTTGACTGTTACTACTGCCTACTGCTAGTGTGTGACCATTACTACTGGCTACTGCTGGTGTGTGACCGTTACTACTGGCTGCTGCAAGAGTGTGACTGTTACTCATGGCTACTGCTAGTGTGTGAGTGTTACTGTTGGTTATTACTAGAGTGTGACTGTTACTACTGGCTACTGCTAGAGTGTGACTGTTACTACTCTCTACTTCTAGTGTGTGACTGTTACTACTAGCTTGTGCTAGAGTGTGGCTGTTACTACTGGCCGCTGCTAGTGTATGACTGTTACTACTCTCAACTGCTGGAGTGTGACTGTTACTACTGGTTACTGCCAGTGTGTGACTGTTACTACTGCCCGCTGCTAGTGTGTGACGGTTACTACTGACCACTGCTAGTGTGTGAATGTTACTACTAGCCACTGCTAGTGTGACTGTTACTGCTGGCCGTTGCTAATGTGTGACTATTACTGCTGGCCGCTGCTAGTGAGTGACGGTTACTACTGACCACTGCTAGTGTGTGAATGTTACTACTAGCCACTGCTAGTGTGACTGTTACTACTGGCCGCTGCTAGTGTGTGACTGTTACTGCTAGCCGCTGCTAGTGTGTGACTATTACTGCTGGCCGCTGCTCTGTGACTGTTACTACTGGCTAATGCCAGTGTGTGAATGTGACTACTAGCCACTGCTAGTGTGACTGTTACTAATGGCGCTGCAAAAGTGTGACTGTTACTACTAGCTCCTGCATATGACTGTTACTACTGGCTAATGCTAGTGTGTGACTGTTACTACTCGCTACTGCTTGTATGTGACTGTTACTACTGGCTACTACTAGTGTACGACTGTTAATACTTTCCACTGCTAGTGTGTGACTGTTACTACTGGCTACTGCTAGTACATAACAGTTACTACTGGCTGATGCTCGTGTGTGACTGTTACTGCTGGCTACTGCTGTTATGTGACTGTTACAACTGGCTACTGTTATTGTGTGACTGTTAATCCTGGCTTCTGCGTGACTTACTACAAGCCAATGCTAGTGTGTGACTGTTACTACTAGCCACTGATAGCGTGTAACTGTTACTACTGGCCACTGCTAGTGTGACTGTTAATACTAGCCACTGCAAGTGTGTGACTGTTACTTCTAGCCAATGCTAGTGCGTGACTTACTACTGGCCTCTGCTAGTGTGTGACTGTTACTACTAGCCATTGCTAGTGTGTGACTGTTACTACTAGCCACTGTTAGTGTGTGACAGTTACTACTTGACACTGCTAGTGACTTACTACTAACCACTGCTAGTGTATGACTTACTAATAGCCACTGCCAGTGTATGACTGTTACTAATAGCCACTGCTAGTGCGTGACTTACTACTGGCCACTGCTAGTGTGTGACTGTTACTACTGGCCACTGCTAGTGTGTGACTGTTATTACTGGCTACTACTAGTGTGTGACTGTTACTGCTGCCCACTGCTGGTGTGCGACTGTTAATACTAGCCAATGCTAGTGTGTGTGACTGTTACTACTGGCCACTTCAAGCGTGTGACTGTTACTACTTGCTACTGCTAGCGACTGTTGCTACTAGTTATTGCTAGTGTGTGACTGTTACTACTGGCTACTGCCACTGTGCGACTGTTACAACTGGCTACTGCTAGTGTGTGACTTACTACTAGGCACTGCTAGTGCGTGACTGTTACGAGGCTCTGCTAGTGTCTGTTACTACTAGCCACTGCTAGTGTGTGACTGTTACTACTAGCAACTACTTTTGTGTCTGTTACTACTAGCCACAGCTAGTGTGTGACTGTTACTAGCCACTGCTAGTGTGTGACTGTTACTACTAGACACTCCTAGTGTATGACTTACTACTGGCCACTGCTAGTGTTTGTTACTCCCGACCACTGCTATTGTGTGACTGTTACTACTTGCCACTGCTATTGTGTGACTGTTACTACTAGCCACTGCTAGTGTGTGATTGTTACTATTAACCACTGCTAGTGTGTTACTGTTACTACTAGCTACTGCTAGTGTTTGAATGCTACGATTAGCCACTGCTTGTGTTTGACTGTTACTAGCCACTGCTAGCGTGAGACTGTTACTACTCGCTGCTACTAGCGTGTGACTGTTACTACTGGATACGGCTGGTGTGTGGCTGTTACTACTGGTAACTGCTGTGTGACTGTTACTACTGGCTAATGCTAGTGTTCGACTGTTACTACTGGCCACTGCTAGTGTTTGACTTACTACTGGCTGCTGCTAGTATGTGTCAGTTACTACTAGCTAGTGCTGGTATGTGACTGTTACTACCGGCAAATGCTAGTATGTGACTACTGGCTACTGCTGGTGTGACTGTTACTACTGGCCACTGCTAGTGTGTTACTCTCATTACTGGCCGCTGCTAGTGCGTGACTTACTACTGGCTACTGCTAGTGTGCGACTGTTACTACTAACTACTACTAGTGACTTACAACTGGCTACTGCTAGTGTGTGTGACTGTTGCTACTAGCTGCTGATAGCGTGTGACTGTTACTACAAGCCACTGCTAGTAATTGTTACTACTAGCTACTGCTAGTGACTTACTACTAGCTACTGCTAGTGACTTACTACTAGCTGCTGCTAGTGTGTGATTGTCACTACCGGCTTCTACTGTGTGACTATTACTACTAGCTACTGCTAGTATGTAACTTACTACTGGTTACTGCTAGTATGTGACTGTTGCTACTCGCTAATGCTAGTGTGTGACTGCTACTACTGGCCACTTCTAGTATGTGACTGTTACTACTGGTTACTGCTAGTGTACGACTGTTACTTCTGGCCACTGCTAGTATGTGACGGTTGCTACTGACTGATGCCGGTATGTGACTGTTACTACAAGCCACTGCTACTGTGTGACTGTTACTACTGGCCACTGCTAGTGTGTGACTGTTACTACTAGCCCCTGCTAGTGTGTGACTGTTACTACTAGCCACTGCTAGTGTGTGACTGTTACTACTAGCTACTGCTAGTGCACGACTTTTACTACTGGTAACTGCTAATGTGTGAATGTTACTACTGGCTACTGCTAGTATGCGTCTGTTACTACTGGGAACTACTAGTGTACGACTGTTACTTCTAGCCACTGCTAGTGTTTGTTACAACTAGCCACTGCTAGTGTTTTACTGTTACTACTAGCCACTGCTAGTGTGTAGCTGTTACTAATGCCCATTGCTAGTGTGTGACTCTTACTACTGGCTACTGCTAGTGTGTGATTGTTACTACTGGCCGCTGCTAGTGTGTGACTGTTACTACTGGCTACTACTAGTGTGTGACTGTCACTACTGACAGCTGTTAGTGTGTGACTGTTAGTACTGGCTACTGCTAGTGACTGTTACTACTGGCTACTGCTAGTATGTGACTGTTACCACTGGTTAGTGCTAGTGTGTGACCGTTACTACTAGCTACTGCTAGTGTGTGACTGCTACTACTGGCTACTGCAAGAGTGTGACAGTCACTACTGCCTTCCAGAAGAGTGTGACTGTTACTACTAGCTACTGCTAGTGTGTGACTGTTACTGTTTGCTATTACTAGAGTGTCACTGTTACTACTGGCTACTGCTAGAGTGTGACTTTTACTAATCTCTACTGCTAGAATGTGACTGTTACTACTGGCTCCTGTTAGAGTGTGACTGTTACTAATGGCCGCTGCTAGTGTTTGTCATTACTGGCCGATGCTAGTGTGGGAGTGTTATTGCTGGCTACTGCAAGATTGTGACTGTTACTACTGGCCGCTGCTTGTGTGTGACTGTTACTACTGGCCGCTGCTAGTGTGTATCTGTTACTACTCTCTACAGCTAGAGCGTGACTGTTACTGCTGGCCGCTGCTAATGTGTGACTATTACTGCTGGACGCTGCTAGTGTGTGACTGATGCTACTGGCTTTTCCTAGTGTGTTACTGTTACTACTGGCTACTGCCAGTGTGTGAATGTTACTACTAGCCACTGCTAGTGTGACTTTTACTAATTGCCGCTGCAAGTGTGTGACTGTTACTACTGGCCACTGCTAGTGTGACTGTTACTACTGCCGCTGCTAGTGTGTGACTGTTACTACTGGCCACTGCTAGTGTGACTGTTACTACTGCCGCTGCTAGTGTGTGACTGTTACTACTGGCCACGGCTAGTGTGACTGTTACTACTGCCGCTGCTAGTGTGTGACTGTTACTACTGGCCACTGCTAGTGTGACTGTTACTACTGCCGCTGCTAGTGTGTGACTGTTACTACTGCCGCTGCTAGTGTGTGACTGTTACTGCTGGCCGCTCCTTCTGTGTGACTGTCTCTAGTAGCTACTGCTAGTTGGTGAATGTTACTAGTAGCTACTGCTAGTGTGTGACTGTTACTACTGGCCACTGCTAGTGTTTGACTGTTACTGCTAGCATCTGCTAGTGTGTGACTTACTACTAGCTACTGCTAGTGTGTGACTGTTACTACTTGATACTGCTGGTGTGTGACTGTTACTACTAGCCAGTGTTAGTTTGTGACTGTTACTACTAGCTACTGCTATTGAGTGACTGTTGCTACTGGCTACTCCCAGTGACTGTTACTACTGGCTACTAGTGTGTGACTGTTACTACTAGCTCCTGCATGTGACTGTTACTACTGGTTACTGCTAGTGAGTGAATGTTACTACTGGTAGCGGATTTGCGACTGTTACTGCTCGCTAATGCTAGTGTGTGTCTGTTACTAATCGCTACTGCTTTTATGTGACTGTTACTACTGGCTACTGCTAGTGTACGACTGTTACTACTTTCCACTGCTAGTGTGTGACTATTAATAATGGCTACTGCTAGTATATGACAGTTACTCCTGGCTTCTGCGTGACTTTCTACAAGCCAGTGCTAGTGACTGTTACTACTGGCCTCTGCTAGTGTGTGACTTACTACTAGCTAATGCTAGTGTTTGACTTATTACTAGCCACTGCTAGTGTTTGACTTATTACTAGCCACTGCTAGTGTGTGACTGTTACTACTAGCTACTGCTAGTGACTTACTACTAGCCACTGCTAGTGTATGACATACTAATAGCCACTGCTAGTGTATGACTGTTACTAATAGCCACTGCTAGTGTATGACTGTTACTAATAGCCACTGCTAGTGTGTGAATTCCTACTGGCCACTGCTAGTGTGACTGTTAATACTAGCCAATGCTAGTGTGTGTGACTGTTACTACTGGCCAATTTTAGCGTGTGACTGTCACTACTAGCTACTTCTAGCGACTGTTACTACTAGGTGCTGCTAGTGTGTGACTGTTACTACTTTCTATTGCTAGTGTGCGACTGATACTACTGGCTACTGCTAGTGTATGACTGTTACTACTAGCAACTATTATGTCTGTTACTAATAGCCACAGCTAGTGTGTGACTGTTACTAGCCACTGCTAGTGTGTGACTGTTACTACTAGACACTCCTAGTGTATGACTTACTACTGGCCACTGCTAGTGTTTGTTACTCCCGGCCACTGCTATTATGTGACGGTTACTACTGGCCACTGCTAGTGTGTGACTGTTACTACTAGCCACTGCTAGTGTGTGATTGTTCCTATTACCCACTGCTAGTGTGTGACTGTTACTACTAGCCACTGCTAGTGCTTGACTGTTACTAGACACTGCTAGTGTGACTGTTACTACTAGCTACTACTAGTGTGTGAGTGTTACTAATGGCTACGGCTGGTGTGTGGCTGTTACTACTGGTAACTGCTGTGTGACTGTTACTACTTGCTAATGCTAGTGACTGTTACTACTGGCTACTGCTAGTGTTCGACTGTTACTACTAGCCAGTGCTAGTGTTTAACTTACTACTGGCTACTGCTAGTATGTGTCAGCTACTACTGGCTGTTGCTGGTATGTGACTGTTACTACTGGCTAATGCTAGTGACTGTTACTACTAGCTAGTGCTGGTATGTGACTGTTACTACCGGCTAATGCTAGTATGTGACTACTGGCTACTGGTGTGACTGTTACTACTAGCTACTGTTAGTGTGTGAATGTTACAAGCTACTGTCAGTATGTGACTGTTTCTACTAACTTCTGCTAATGACTGTTACTACTAGCTACTGCTAGTGCGTGACTGTTACTACTGCCCGCTGCTAGTGTTTGACTATTACTGTTGGCCGCTGCTTGTGTGTGACTGTTACTACTGGCTTTTCGTAGTGTGTGACTGATACTATTGGCCGCTGCTAGTGTGTAATAGTACTGGCCAATGCTAGTGTGTGAATGTTACTACTAACCACAGCTAGTGTGTGACTGTTAGTACTAGCCATTGCTAGTGTGTGACTTACTACTAGCCACTGCTAGTGTGTGACTGTTACTAGCTACTGCTAGTGTTTTACTGTTACTACTAGCTACTGCTAGTGTGTGACTTACTAACCACTGCTAGTGTGTGACTTACTACTAGCCACTGCTAGTGTATGACTGTTACTAATAGCCACTGCTGGTGTGTGACTGTTATTACTGCCTACTAAAAGAGGTCAATATATCTGAAAAGCGTAGGGAGACACTGGTCAGAGAAATAGCAAGCATCGAACTTAAGCTAAAAGAATCCTTTAGGAGTCAGGAATCGCGGGAAGAACTAAAAGCCATAAATGAAATCGAAAGAAACCCAAAGTATTTCTTCTCCTATGCCAAATCAAAGTCGAGAACAACGTCCAGTATTGGGCCCATACTTAAACAAGATGGGTCCTACACAGATGACAGCAAGGAAATGAGTGAGCTACTCAAGTCCCAATATGATTCAGTTTTTAGCAAGCCGCTAACCAGACTGAGAGTCGTAGATCAAAATGAATTTTTTATGAGAGAGCCACAGAATTTGGTTAACACAAGCCTATCTGATGTTATCCTGTCGCCAAATGACATCGAACAGGCGATAAATGACATGCCCATGCACTCTGCCCCAGGGCCAGACTCATGGAACTCCGTGTTCATCAAGAACTGCAAGAAGCCCCTATCACGAGCTTTTACCATCCTATGGAGAGGGAGCATGGACACGGGGGTCGTCCCACAGTTACTAAAAACAACAGACATGGCCCCACTCCACGAAGGGGGCAGTAAAGCAATAGCAAAGAACTACAGACCGATAGCACTAACATCCCATATCATAAAAATCTTTGAAAGGGTCCTAAGAATCTAGAAACCCATAAATTACACAACCCAGGGCAACATGGGTTTAGAACAGGTCGCTCCTGTCTGTCTCAACTATTGGATCACTACGACAAGGTTCTAGATGCACTAGAAGACAAAAAGAATGCAGATGTAATATATACAGACTTTGCAAAAGCCTTCGACAAGTGTGACCATGGCGTAATAGGGCACAAAATGCGTGCTAAAGGAATAACAGGAAAAGTCGGTCGATGGATCTATAATTTCCTCACTAACAGAACACAGAGAGTAGTCGTCAACAGAGTAAAGTCAGAGGCAGCTACGGTGAAAAGCTCTGTTCCACAAGGCACAGTACTCGCTCCCATCTTGTTCCTCATCCTCATATCTGACATAGACAAGGATGTCAGCCACAGCACCGTGTCTTCCTTTGCAGATGACACCCGAATCTGCATGACAGTGTCTTCCATTGCAGACACTGCAAGGCTCCAGGCGGACATCAACCAAATCTTTCAGTGGGCTGCAGAAAACAATATGAAGTTCAACGATGAGAAATTTCAATTACTCAGATATGGTAAACACGAAGAAATTAAATCTTCATCAGAGTTCAAAACAAATTCTGGCCACAAAATAGAGCGAAACACCAACGTCAAAGACCTGGAAGTGATCATGTCGGAGGATCTCACCTTCAAGGACCATAACATTGTATCAATCGCATCTGCTAGAAAAATGACAGGATGGATAATGAGAACGTTCAAAACTAGGGATGCCAAGCCCATGATGACACTCTTCAGGTCACTTGTTCTATCTAGGCTGGAATATTGCTGCACACTAACAGCACCTTTCAAGGCAGGTGAAATTGCTGACCTAGAAAATGTACAGAGAACCTTCACGGCGCGCATAACGGAGATAAAACACCTCAATTACTGGGAGCGCTTGAGGTTCCTGAACCTGTATTCCCTGGAACGCAGGAGGGAGAGATACATGATTATATTCACCTGGAAAATCCTAGAGGAACTAGTACCGAACATGCCCACGAAAATCACTCACTACGAAAGCAAAAGACTTGGCAGACGATGCACCATCCCCCCAATGAAAAGCAGGGGTGTCACTAGCACGTTAAGAGACCATACAATAAGTGTCAGGGGCCCGAGACTGTTCAACTGCCTCCCAGCATACGTAAGGGGGATTACCAACAGACCCCTGGCAGTCTTCAAGCTGGCACTGGACAAGCACCTAAAGTCGGTTCCTGACCAGCCGGGCTGTGGCTCGTACGTTGGTTTGCGTGCAGCCAGCAGTAACAGCCTGGTTGACCAAGCTCTGATCCACCAGGAGGCCTGGTCACAGACCGGGCCGCGGGGGCGTTGACCCCCGGAACTCTCTCCAGGTAAACTACTAGTGTGTGACTGTTACTACTGCCCACTGTTGGTGTGTGACTGTTAATAGTGCCCTCTGCTGGTGACTGTTAATACTAGCTACTGCTAGTGTGACTGTTACTACTTTCTGCTAGAGTGACTGTTACTACTAGCTACTGCTAGTGACTCTTACTACTGGTTACTGCTAGCGTGTGACTGTTACTACTGGCTACTGCTAGAGTGCGACTGTTACTACTGGTTAATGGTAGTTTGTGACTTACTACTAGCCACTGCTAGTGTGTGACTGTTACTACGAGGTACTGCTAGTGTCTGTTACTACTAGCCACTGCTAGTGTGACTGTTACTACTAGCAACTGCTAGTGTGTGATTGTTACCACTAGACAATTCTAGTGTGTGACTGTTACTACTAGCCACTGCTAGTCTATGACTTACTACTGGCCACTGCTTGTGTTTATTACTACCGGCCACTGCTAGTGTGTGACTGTTACTACTGGTCACTGCTAGTGTGTGACTTACTACTAGCCAATGCTAGTGTGTGATTGTTAATACTAGCCACTGCTAGCGTTTGATTGTTACTAGCCACTGCTAGTGTGTGACTGTTACTACTGGCTACTTACTAGTGAGACTGTTACTAATGGCGACTTCTAGTATGTGACTGTTGTTACTGCTAGTGTGTGACTGTTACTACTAGCTACTAATAGTGTGGCTGTTACTACAAGCTACTGCTAGTGTGTGATTGTTACTACTAACTACTGCTAGTGTGTGGCTGTTACTCCTAGCTACTGCTATTATGTGACTATTACTACTGGTTACTGCTAGTGACTGTTGCTACTGCTAGTTTGCGACTGTTACTACTGGCTACAGCTAGTGTGTGACTGTTACAAGCCACTGCTGGTGTGCAACTGTTACTAAGGGCTACTGCTAGTGTGTGACTGTTACTACTATCCAATGCTAGTGTGTGACTATTACTACTAGCAATTGCTAGTGTGTGACTTACTACTAGCCACTGCTAGTGTGTGACTGTTATTACTAGCCACTGCTAGTGTGTGAATGTTACTACTACCCACTGCTAGTGTTTGTTACTACTGGCCCCTGCTATTGTGACTGTTACTACTAGGCACTGATAGTGTGTGATTGTTACTACTAGGCGCTGGTAGTGACTGTTTCTACTAGCCACTGCAAGTGTGTGTTACTACTAGGCACTGCTAATGTCTAACTATTACTACTAACCACTGCTAGTGTTTTACTGTTACTACTATCTCCTGCTAGTTTGTGACTCTTACTACCAGCCAGTGCTAGTGTGTGATTGTTACTACTAGCTACTGCTAGAGTGTGACTGTTACTACTAGCCACTGCTAGTGTTTTACTGTTACTACTGGCCACTGCTAGTGTTTGACTGTTTCTACCGGCCACTGCTAGTTTGTGACTGTTACTACTTGCTACAGCTAGGCTGTGACTTACTACTAGCCATTGCTAGTGTGAGACTAACTACTAGCTACATAATGACGGATCATTCAACAGGGACAATCGTATTCTACAATAACACGTTACTCACACCCACTAAAAATACCCCAGAACGTTTTAACAATACATACT